>NC_089280.1:33252443-33423128 GCF_963678975.1 Dysidea avara
TTGCAGCACAAACAATGCATTCTTTATGGACTTACCAGTGTCCTCCTTTTGAGTCCCATTCATCTTAGCTGACAGCGAAAGGTGTCAATTTGGTGGTAGCGCGAGATGGCTTCCCTTTGCAATGGAAACCATCTGTGTTTTTTAATAGTGGCTACTTTAATTGCTGAGTTGCTTTTTAAATAGTTCTTGATTCATAATGCTGTGTAACGGGCTGAACATAGCTGACAAAGAAGCGTAATGGATACTTCACTTTTCAGATGATAATTGAAAGCAACACAATTTTTATCTCTTGATGTGGTATGCATGTGTTCACCAGTTATAATAATTTTATTTTGCAACAAGTTGATGTTGTGCTACTTCTAAAAACCAGGCGCCATGCAGCTAGCTAACTCATCTGGAATTAACTATAGACAGTATATACTACTATGAATTAACCAACTATGTATTACTACTTTACAATAGGGTAGTTTGGGTTGTGCAATAATATAATTAGCTATTTCTCGTAATTCATAATTCATGAAATATTCGTAATTCGTTCAATTACGTTGCTATGCACTGCTAAGGAAGCGTTTGTTAAATAAACCGCTTTTACCAACATATTACGCACAAAACTATCTTCTAAACTGTTTTATAGTGTGACTAACGTGTTTTTTCCCACAAATTCTCTCGACAAGCACACTATGAAATGATTTCTTCTAATGCCTATAAATCTCTTGGCTTATTGCGTAGGGTCTTCAAGGACTCCAATTGTCCCCAGGCCAGAAAATCTCTGTTTATCACTTTAGTTAGATCAAAGCTACTGTATTGTTCCCCCCTGTGGAGGCCATACCTGTTAAAAGACATTGAATCACTTGAGAAAGTCCAACGAAGAGCCACCAAATTCATATTATCAAACTATCAATCAGACTATAAAACAAGGCTAATACAAACTGGTATGTTGCCACTAATGTACATTTACGAAATTGCCGACATACTATTCTTTATCAAATCCATCAAAAATCCATCAGATAAATTTGACATCTTGAACTATACCAACTTTACTACAGGTTCAACAAGATCTGCTGGCACAAAGTTATACCCCAAGACAGCCCATATCAACCCTATCATGAACTCATATTTTTATCGTTTACCAAGATTATGGAACTCTTTACCAATAATTGACCTATCTCAATCACTAGATGTAATCAAACCAAAGTTGAAAGCATTTTTATGGAATCATTTTTTAGCTAACTTTGATAATACCCCCTGTACTTTTCATTACCTGTGTCCTTGTACCCGCTGCTCCAAGACTCCTGCACCAACCAACTATAATTATTTGTAACTATTATATAAATGTATGCATGTATAGTTTTTGTAGTTAAGTAGTTAGTGCTCTAGGCTACCAGTGCAGGACACTGGTAGTCCTTCAGAATTGTATGTCTCTGTAATCACTATAGCCTCTACTGTATGTAATTCCAATTCTGTAAAGCAATTATTAAATTAAATTAAATTAAACAAAGCCTCAAAGCTGCTCTTCATTTTTGTTCGCGTACGTAAGGGATACGCCCCCTTTCAACTCGAAGCGATAGGCTATTCCTGGCAGTGTACGAGGCCTGCACCGTTGTTTTTCAGTTGCTAAATGCCTGAAAAACCTCAAGGGGAAGGTAGTCTGAGGAAAGTCACCACACCCGTATTTCAGTCCGCCGAAAAGAAACGACCTCAGAGCAAAGTTCACCTGTCCAGAAGTTTAATACAGACTTCATTTCACTTTTACTTCTTACGTAAAAGCTGCTTTTACCGTTATTAAACGATTTTGCTCACGTGGGTGCGGTACGTACAAACATAGGTAGATAGATAGGTACACACACACACTTTTACGAAAACAATTTCAGTAATCCAGGCGCACGCCCACAGCCGGCTGTGGGCGTGCGCCTGGTTTAAAAAAGTTAGCAAACAAGTATACAAAAAAAATGAAAATTTCAGCTAGAGTAGGGACAATAGCACATCGATAAAAAGTACTGAAACAAGCTGGAGTAGTGCATTATATTAAATCACAGTAAAACAATAAGAAGCGTTACAATCCTACCAGTGATGGATCCAGGGGGGCATGGGGGGAACGTCCGCCCCCCCCCCCCCCCCCCCCCCTTTTAAAAAAAAATGCATATAAGATCAAGATAGTCTAATAGAGCAGTCAATCACCAATCACTCTAATAAAGCAGTCACAGTGTTCATGAGGCAGTGTAGCTTGAGTATGAAGCTATGGATGAGGATCTGAATAAGGATCTTTATATACTTTATAGTATAATAGTACATACACTTGGTAAAGGACAGCCATTATTGCTGTCAATCTTTTTTTTTTTTTTTTTTTTGGTCTTCAACTTTTCAGCAAAGTGCACCCCCCTTTCCAAACTCTGGATCTGCCCCTGTCTACTGTGCTCAAGATACCATAATGGAAATGCACAGCAAGTATATAACACTTCTTATTGTTTTACTGTGATTTAATATCATGCACTACTCCAGCTTGTCTCAGTACTTTTTATTGATGTGCTATGGTCCCTACTCTAGTTGAAAATTCCAAAGAAAAATTGTGTACTTTTTGTTAACTTTTTTTGTAAATAATCATTATGACTGGTGAACCCACGCATACTGCACTTGAAATGGTGCCACGCCCCAGCTATATCAATTATCATCTGAAAATTGAAGTATCTAGTATGCTTCATTGTCAGCTATGTTCAACCCGTCACGCAGCATTTTGAATCAAGAACTTTTGAAATGCATCTCTGCAATCTCCACATACCAAAAGAAATGGTGTAGCGCACCCCAGTTATATCAATTATTGTCTGAAAAGTGAAGTATCCATTACCCTTCGTTGTCAACTATGTTCAACCCGTTACATGGCAGTATGAATCAAGAACTGTTGGAAAAGCACTTCTGCAGTCAAAATAGCCACTATGAAAAATACAGACGATTTCCATTATGAAGAGAAGCCATCATGTGTTACCACCAAATCGACACTATTCACTGTCAGTGAAGATGAATGGACACAAAGGAGGACACTGGTAAGTCCATGAAGAATGCATTGTACATACTGCGGTATGCCAAAAGGTACCGCTTGGGCCGAAGTGACATTCATTAGTAAAAAAATGAAGCCTGTAGCCTTAACCACTATTGAGTTATGCTTGTCTGAAGGCATCAGTTAGTCAGTCAGTCACTAGAAAATTCTGTTAAATAATTTTTTTTAAAGTTCCATAGCAACTTGTTGAAAGCATTTCAGGTCAATCTGAAAGTTTGTTTGGGCTTAGTTTTACCTAACCAATACTACCTCATTGTCATCAGGGAAAATTGAGGCTGATTTTTGGGTGATGTTATTTCGTGAGCCACTCCTAATTCTTTGTGATCCCTACTATGCAGTATAATATCTTGAGCACAGTAGGGATATAACACTTCTTATTGTTATCCTGTGTGCACTACTCCAGCTTGTTTCAGTACTTTTTATTGATGTGGTATGATCCTTACTCTAGGTGAAAATTCCAAAACTTTTTGCGTACTTGTTAGCAATGTAGTTATGGTCCGTATTCAAAAATTTGCAGAACCCCTTATGAATAAGCTGTTGCACTAATTCTCACCTTAAGTCCAATGTTTTTCAACTCATAGGACGGACAGCGAGGTTAATAAACGCTTTCCATTTTCATGGCCAAGTCCAATTCATGCATACTACATGTGAGTATTAATCAATTCCCACAATTGATTTTGAATTAAAAATTATATAATCGGCAGGCCAGCTGTAGCTGGGCTACATTCAGATGTAGCCTGGACAAGTCACCAACCAGGCCACATTACATTGTAAATGCAGCTTGGGAAGTTTTGATCTGTGGTAAGAAAGAGTTATGTAATGACGTATAAAGACTTATGGTAGTGAGTCGCACGGCCAAGGAAAGTGGACACGCATCTACCATTACATGAACGACTAACTCTAATAGAATGCACACCTAAAACCTACCTTTAAAACTATTCTTTTGTAAAAAAAAAAAAACCTCACGATACAACAAACCTTTGGTATATTGTTATGTAAGTGTATTATTAAGTAAGTAATCCCTGTTATATTTTAGTAACACCGCATGAAATTTTGCTGAAAGCGTCGTATTGTTCTCCTTCTCCTCCTTCGCATACTTGTTAGCCAAGCCACCCATTTTTTACTCTTATGTCTTAGACTGTGATAGTTCTGCAGTTTTGGATTTACTATCACAAGTTCTTTGGCTAGTTAAGCTTTTTCAGTACAAATCTTGAAACTCCATCTCTCTCTTGCAATAGCCACCATAAGCGATTTTCTCAAAGTTCGATTCATTCACTCTTGTGCTTCATTGAAGGGACAATCTTTGATATGTAATTACACATATGGGGTAGTGTCACTCGATTATGAACTGCCATTTTTTCTGGGAAGTGGTGAGTTGATTTCCATAAGTGCGCTCATAGGACAATAATGTTGCCTACGCTAATTGCTGAGTTAATTTTGCGGTCTTTTAGAACCCTATCTTAAATCTTAAATTTAAGACACCTCTAATTACAGTAGCATTAATTTACAGTCTGTAAACTCGGTGAAAATTCAGCCATAAGCATCAACACTAGGTGAACATGATCAGTGTGATGAACTCAATGAACTTGTTATCGTGTGCTATTCTCGTAAGTATTTGTTATTCAGTTGTTATTTAATAAAGGGTCTGAAGTAGCAGTAACACAGCCAACAATACAGCTTTGTTTATGCATTTCAAGGGACAATCCAGCTAACAAGTAGTTTGGGACACATTCTCACTTGCCGGGAAATGACCTGTACTCAATCTGTTCACTGATGATTTAAATGGTACCTATAGAAGCCATACGCTATTGAGGTTGCTACACTGACAAGTACCTGCCTACTTGTACCAAACTACATTCTTTGGTTTTGCCACTTCATGTCCCAAGCTACGATGCAATACACACAATAACTGTTGATGCTGCTGTTGTGATAACCAAAGGTGGCTTGTATGAAACTATTAGCTTTGTGCATTAATTTTTTTCGTCTTGCTTAATGACAAAAATGTGTGATATTCTAAAACAAGACAGCATTGGGGCTATAAAAAGGGCGCTGCCACCTTGGATTTCACATCTTTTTCACCATGGCCTTTTAGAAGCCACACTCTTTTTTTACAGCTTGGCTGTTTTGGATTAGATATCACTTCTTTTTGTATAGCAGGGGCTTTTTTATCACAGGATGAAGAAAAAGATTTAATCATAATCATAATCAAGATTTAAAGCAAATTTTTAACACTTTAACTATTTTTGATTTTATCAGTAATTATACAAATTATATATATATTAATACAACATCAATATTGTGTTCTGTATAAAAACTCCAATAGCAGCTTGTGGTATATTTTTGATATACTACAGCAAACTGGCCAATAGAATCAGTATATCACTTGTACATTTGATATACAGGTGTACGCACTTGATTGGCAAAATTTTTTTGATAGTGTTTAGTTGTTTTACCAGTTAGGCATATCCGACTTGACAAGTAATGTTACCATAGTAACCAATACATGTTACCTAGCAACCATTGCTAGGTAACCGCTACTGCTTTTAGAAATGATTTGACACCATAGCAATGGTTGCTAAGCAACCATTAAAAAGCATGTAACTAGGTCAGGTATTTTGTTTCCTAGCAACAGTTGCTATGGATTTTTGGACCGATTCTCAAGAAGATTGCAGGCTACAACACGTGTGCATTCTCCTTGAGCATGCTAATCACAAGGAATTACTTACCAGTATTAATAATGGTGTGAAAACATTAGAAATTGCTGTTACTGCTTCCAAGTGGGAGACGAGATGTTGTATTATACTACAGATATCATGGTATTCGAAATATATACCAAAAGATATACATATTAATTTTAGGAAAGGGTGCCTGCCTCGCACTATAACATCTTTTCTAAGTTTATATACCTTTTGGTATATATTTCGAATATCATGATATCTGTAGTATAACATATGCATATATATATATTGTGTGTGTGTGTGTGTGTGTGTGTGTGTGTGTGTGTGTGTGTGTGTGTGTGTGTGTGTGTGTGTGTGTGTGTGTGTGTGTGTGTGTGTGTGTGTGTGTGTGTGTGTGTGTGTGTGTGTGTGTGTGTGTGTGTGTGTGTGTGTGTGTGTGTGTGTGTGTGTGTGTGTGTGTGTGTGTGTGTGTGTGTGTGTGTGTGTGTGTGTGTGTGTGTGTGTGTGTGTGTGTGTGTGTGTGTGTGTGTGTGTGTGTGTGTGTGTGTGTGTGTGTGTGTGTGTGTGTGTGTGTGTGTGTGTGTGTGTGTGTGTGTGTGTGTGTGTGTGTGTGTGTGTGTGTGTGTGTGTGTGTGTGTGTGTGTGTGTGTGTGTGTGTGTGTGTGTGTGTGTGTGTGTGTGTGTGTGTGTGTGTGTGTGTGTGTGAGAGAGAGAGAGAGAGCATAGGAAAATGGACCTATGGAGATTTTTTAAACTTTTGAGTAAAACTCAGTAAATTTCCGTTTATTGTTAGGTGATTATAGTAAATTACATACATACATACATACATACATACATACATACATACATACATACATACATACATACATACATACATACATACATACATACATACATACATACTTACATACATACATACATACATACATACATACATACATACATGCATACATACATACATACATGCATACATACATACATACATACATACATAATTATATTTATTGCATGCCAATTATTTCCTTGTTGCTGCTGATCTCTCTGCTGGGTGATTTGTTTGTAGCTGAACTCTCTATAAGATCTTTGTTTCTAGCTGATCACTCTTTAGGGTAACTTGTTTGTAGCTGAACTCTCTACAGAGTGATTTGTTTGTAGCTGAACTCTCTACAAGACTACTTGTTTCTAGCTGCTCTCTTTATAGGGTAGCTTGTTTGTAGCTGAGCGTTCTATAGGATGGCTTCTTTGTAGCTGATCTCTCTACAGAGCAACTTGTTTCTAGCTGAACTCTCTACAGGGTGATCTGTTCATGGCTAAACTCTCTACTGGGTAATTGAACTCTCTACAGGGTGGTTTCTTTGTAGCTAAACTCTCTACATGATATTTTCTTTTAGCTGATCTCTCTACAGGGTGACTTCTTCTAGCTGATCTCTCTATAGGATAATCTGTTCATAGCTGAACTCTCTACAGTGTGATCTGTTTGCAGCTGAACTCTCTACATCGAAGTTTCTTTGTAGCTGAACTCTCTACAAGGTAACTTCTTCTAGCTGATCTCTCTACAGGATGACTTGCTTCTAGTTGAACTCTGTACAGGGTGACTGTTCATAACTGAACTCTCTACAGGGTGATTTGTTTGCAGCTGAACTCTCTACATGATGGTTTGCAGCTGAACTCTCTACATGATGGTTTGTAGCTGCATTCTCTACAAGATAACTTCTAGCTGATCTCTCTATAGGGTGACTTGTTTATAGCTGATCTCTCTACAGGGTGAATTGTTTCTAGCTGAACTCTCTGAGGTGATCTGTTCATAGCTGAACTCTCTACAAGGTGATTTGTTTGCAGCTGAACTCTCTACAGGGTGATTTGTTTGCAGCTGAACTCTCTACTTGATGGTTTGTAGCTGAACTCTCTACAAGATAACTTCTAGCTGATCTCTCTATAGGGTGACTTGTTTATAGCTGATCTCTCTACAGGGTGAATTGTTTCTAGCTGAACTCTCTGAGGTGATCTGTTCATAGTTGAACTCTCTACAAGGTGATTTGTTTGCAGCTGAACTCTCTACAGGATGATTTGTTTACAGCTGAACTCTCTACAGGGTGATTTGTTTGCAGCTGAACTCTCTACATGATGGTTTGTAGCTGAACTATCTACAAGGTGACTTCTTTTGGCTGATCTCTCTACTGGGTGAATTGTTTGTAGCTGGATACTCTACAGGGTGATCTATTCGTAGCTGAACTCTCTACAGGGTGATTTGTTTGCAGCTGAACTCTCTACATGATGGTTTCTGTATAGCTGAACTCTCTACATGATGGTTTCTGTATAGCTGAACTCTCTACATGATGGTTTCTGTATAGCTGAACTCTCTACTGGGTGAATTGTTTGTAGCTGAATGCTCTACAGGGTGATCTATTCATAGCTGAACTCTCTACAGGGTGATTTGTTTGCAGCTGAACTCTCTATATGATGGTTTCTTTATAGCTGAACTCTCTACAAGATAACTTCTACCTGATCTCTCTACAGGGTGACCCGTTTGTCAGGGTTATTTGTTTGTAGCTGAACTCTCTACAAGGTGATCATCTAGCAGATCTCTCTACAAGATGACTTCTACCTGATCTCTCTACAGGGTGATTTGTTTGCAGCTGAACTCTCTACATGATGGTTTCTTTGTAGCTGAACTCTCTACAAGGTAATTTCTTCTAGCTGATCTCTCTGCAGGGTGAATTGTTTGCAGCTGAACTCTCTAAATGATGGTTTCTTTGTAGCTGAACTCTCTACAAGGTAACTTCTTCTAGCTGATCTCTCTACATTATTTCTAGCTGATCTCTGGATGACTTGTTTCTAGCTGATCTCTCTACAGGACAACTAGTTTCTAGCTGAACTCTCTATAGGGTTGTGATTGAACTCTCTACAGGGTGATTTGTTTGTCACTAATCTCTCTATAGGGTACCTTGTTTATAGCTGAACTCTCTACAGGATGGTTTCTTTGTAGCTGATCTCTCTACAGGATGGCTTGTTTCTAGCTGATCTCTCTACAGGGGGATTTTTCTACAAGTAAGTCACTCTGTAGAGAGTTCAGCTACAAAGAAGCCACCATGTAGAAAGTTCAGCTACAAACACATCACCTGTAGAGAGTTCAGCTAGCTGAATATTTTATAAAGTAACTTGTTTGTAGCTGATCTCTATAGGATAGCTAACTTGTTTATACAGATGAGCTCTCTATTGGGTAGTTTCACTGTAGTTGAGCTCTCTACATAATGACTTGTTTGTAGCTGAATTCTCTACAGAGTGACTTGTTGTAGCTGAACTCTCTACAGTGTGACTTGTTTATAGCTGAACTCTCTTCAGTGTGACTTGTAATGTTCTGAATCTCTACAACAATATATTTGTAGCTGAACTCGCTACAGGGTGACTTACTTGTAGCTGAATTGTCTATAAGATTAAAAAGGCTTTCATCCTGGTCAACTGTCATTCCTCCTACGGGCAGCTTCTGATACTCTCCCTACTCCAGTTAATTTACAGCGATGGTCACTACATTGTTGTGCAAGGTGTTCACTTTGTGATACAAACCGTCCCACCACAGCTCATGTTCTGAGTGGCTGCCCTGTAGCATTGACTCAACAGAGGTATACGTATCGGCATAACCAAGTGCTTTTCATTTTAGCAACTAAATTTGGGGTCATTCCATGTCAAATCAACAAGGAATTTAGGTTCACCTCTCGGATTTTGACAAAACTTGGTGTGTTTGTAGTACCTGTGGTGCTTATCACTCATGAAAATTTTTAGCTCTACACATTCCATAGTTTCTGATTTATGACCACAAATATTTTGAATATTTCATGAAAATTTGATCCATCTCTAGTTATAAAATTGACTGCAACTTTGCACTGTGTAAATATTTTTAAACACAATTTTCACTGATGGAAGACTGTTGATTGACCTTTCCAGTGATCCCTAAATAATGGGAATCTACTTAATTATGGTTCAAAAGTACTTCATTGAAAACTTTAATCCTTTATATTTTGAGAAATGTTGCTTGAATTTTTCAAATTCTTTTGTGAATAATGATTGGGTCATAGTCTATGTTTGATAAAATTTTTGTGGTGGGACCACAATGGGCTCAAGAGATATAATGAATTATATTGTGGTATGTGGTGGAATTTGCAGGCTATTATTATTGGATTGGAGTGTACACCTCCAATAACCACTTACAACAAGGCTTTGCCAAGTTTGTCTTACAGAGTGAAGGTGTCTAGGTGCATTGCAACCTGTATTAGTGACCACCTGTATTGCAAGGCCATCTATGTGCTGCAGTTAAGTTATCTTCTTTAATGTATACCACCAAAGCATCAACCCTTTCTAGCAAATCCAAAAATGGTCCTTATTAGACAGGTTGACTATAAATTAAAGATCTGACCACCATGTGTCCATAAGCATCATGTAAAATTAATGTTGTACCATCTCTAGGGACCCGCCGATTATGCTGGCATAAGTTTGAGCATAATAGGTACCTAAAAGCATTGAGCATAATGCCAGCATAATAGGTTAAATATTTGTACCATAGTATAAATTCTTGCTGGAAAAATGACAATTGCAAAATAAGATCGATATACTCTACTAGAACAGTTAGTAACTCTAATAGAACAATCATCAGACTGACTGTTCTATTAGAGTATATCGATCTTTTCTCTTACATGCAGCAAGAATTTATTATTTGTGTTCCAGCCACTCATTTTTTTCTTTCTATACAGTGTTAAACTAATAGCAAAGCATATGAACTAAGGCATGAACATTGACTTGATTGAGCATAATCGAGCATAATAGGTAAATATTGAGCATTAATTTAAGCATAATAGGTGAATTTTTGAGCAGTGCAGCATAGCATAATAGGTAAAATTATGAGCATAATCGGCGGGTCCCTAACCATCTCTTCACAAGTACCTTCTTTATTACGTTGTGTCCCACTGTAGTGGACTTAGCCATATTTAAGTTCCTTATGTGGCTGCATAGGTACATACAACAGAACTCCTCAGAAGGGATACCTGGATACCTTGATAACGAGGACACCTGTTCTGTACTCCCACTCTAGCGGTACACATACGTTTAGACCAACATACTTCTGTGGCTTCTGTAATATGTGCACTTTATTATGGTCCTAGCAATGGAGGGGTTTTACCATATACATGCATTAATTGTACCTCAATGTGTGAAATTAATTACTACATTACTGTACATTCACTACCACTTTGAAGATCAAGTCATAAATTCATACACATACTCACGTAGGAAGTAAACATGTCGACCACATATTTAATATTTACCTGTACTGATCTTCAAAACGTGAACACAAAATACTTTGAAAAACCATTACTTTTAGTAATTACAGTACTATAAATCACGCATTGAGGTGCAAGCGAGTGTTAATAATATAAAAACTTTTGGTACAAGTAATGCATCTACTGTATATAGTGTAACTCTTCTATTCCCTGGACCATTGATGAAGTGTTCATTTTTGAGAAACCACAGACTTGTCTTGGGTCCAAAATGTATGTACAGTTATAAAGTAAGATCATGAGGCTATCAAGGTACCCAGATATCCTTTTTGAGGAGGTCTGTTGTACTTATGCAGCCATGTACGTAACTTGAATAGTGTAGTGTTGGGATATGTATGTAAGTGCATTATGGCAAGATTTTACTTAATAAATCAAAACTCATGGTAGTGATCAAGACTCATGGTAGTGAGTCGCGCGGCCAAGAAACTACAAAGCGCACGCCAAATTAAAAGACGCGCGGCCACTACTGTGAGTTATTTACGTGTAGGGCCGGTTTCGCAATATTAGCCCTAGATTACGCAACATCTCTCAAAGATTTGTATTGCGTTTCGTGATAAAAAAATCTTTAGGAGTCATCATCATCATAGTTTTCTTGCGACCTCGCTAAAATAAAAAAGTAACCATCGCAAAATAAAAAAATAGGCGTATTTCACTTTATTTCTCTATCTTATGTTACGACTACTGTCACGTTATACCAGTCAACATAGCCGTGTTTGTATAGTCCATCTAGCACTGACATTATCCAATCCTGGTTTGCCTATACGCGTATTTTCTTCAATCAAACCTCTATTCCCTACAATAACTTTTAAAGACACGACGTGGACACAAACTCTAATGCCTGATAAACAAGTTGTGATAGCGTGCTGAACCGTAAGTTCCCTAGGGATGGCGTTTTAAGCAAAAATCTTTTAAATTCGATTTAGTGCCACACCCCATGCGAGCGTTTATAAATCGCTAGTTGTCTTATGGTGTGAAGAACAAAATCACTAGCGAAGGTGCTTTAAGCATACTCTTCAATTGTCTATTTATATGTAATTTTTAATAGATTAACCACAAAGGCTGGTAAGGTGAATACAAGGCTTTAGGGGTTACCACCTCATGTAGTGTGTACCATGTAGCTTGTGTTGTGGCTTTCATTAAGTATTATGCACACACAAATGGTGCAACAAAATTTTGTAATGGATTGCTCGGATGTGCATGGTTCGTGGTGTTGTGACTCGAATGTGGTTCGTGGTTTGCCAGTGACCATGTATGAGTTGGGGTTGTTCCACACAACTTACACAATATTCAAATTTCATGATGGCCATGAAAATTTCTTGCCATATGGTAAACATACAACAATGTGTAACAACGTTAATCAAAATCACATCAATACTTGACTAAAAATAGTTCCAACAATAGTGATGATTTCTTGTATGTCAGCAAGACGATACTGAAACCTGTAAAAGAATAAGCAGGTACTGAAGTTAACCTTAAATTAAACACTCATGCAACTGACCTGGAACATCGGTCGCAACACCAAAAACACTTGTTTCGATATCTGATGACACAATCTAGCAGGCACTGAATTAAAAGAGAATGTACAAAAAATCAATATGCCGGGCTGTATCAATAATAGCATGGATAATCAAAATGAACAAAAATTATATCTCAGGCTAAGTGAATGAATAACATAACTGTTGGGTAAGCATGTCAAACCTGAACATTAGGACATTAGTCAAACAAAAGTACGCTATCACAACTTGGTCATAATACAATGTTTGTAACACTGGACTTCACACTGGTTGCCCAAAAAAATTGTGCCATTCCGGACAAAAGCATAATTATGAAACAAATAGTTACTACAACACAGAAGGCTTACTGTTGCACTGTCTACACTGATATACCATAATTTAAAAACATAACAGGTGGGCATTAAATACAATACACTTAACATCTAGGTACTAGGAAAAAATCACTAACATCACAACATGTAAGCTGACCTGGAAATTAACACCCTTGATGCCACTACAGTCTACACTGGAAATTTGTATGAACCCATCAACACTATGCCCGATACATCTGAGTAGACTGACCTGCAAATTCACATCACTAGTATACAGTGATAATTGATAACTACAAAAACAACAATTGTAATAATACAATTCTTCTGTACGTCAACTGACCTGAAATTCATGACACTCGATACCGAGACCTGTAAAAGAATAAGCAGGCACTGAAGTCAACCTTAAATTAAACACACATGCAAACTGACCTGGAACATCGGTCGCAACACCAAAGACACCTGTTTTGATATCTGACAAAACAATCCAGCAGGCACTGAATTAAAAAGAGAATGTACAAAAAATCAATATGCCAGGCTGTACCAATAAAGGATGGATAATCAAAATGAACTAAAAAATATATATCCCATATGCAGGTTAAGTGAGTAACATAACTGTTGGGTAAGCATGTAAACCAGAACATTAGGTCATTAGTCAAACAAAAGTACGCTATCACAAACTGGTCACTGATAATTGATAGCTACAAAAAGAACAATTGTAATAATACAATTCCTCTGAACGGTAACTGACCTGAAATTCATGACACCTGTATCTTTGTTCTTGCGTGGTCTCAACTTACATATGTACCATGATCACATTCAACTGCTAGTGGATAAACCAGTATGACCAGATGGCCTGCAAAAACCAACAAGCAGGTGTTAAATACAATACACCTAAAACCTGGAATATGAAAAATATCATATAAGGGTCATTCCATACCAAATCAACAAGAAAAAATCCGGACCCTTTTCAATTTTCATGAAATTTGGCACAAACGTGGCCCCTTTCAAGAAACTTTCTCACACCAAAATTTGGCTCATTTCATAAGTCTCCCTTTAAGTTATGACCACTCAAAGTTTCTGCTGAAAATTTTATTTTACTTACATGTCTTCAATAAAATGGCCATAACTGTGTTTGTGATTGACGTGGAAACATCTGGTTTAGATTTTTGAAATGCTTATTAAATTCTCTTTCAGGTGATATATAATGTTTTATAATTGCTCAAAGGAAAAGGTCAAACCACAAAAATGTAGCTTTTTCCTTTGATCTTAATTTTCAAAAATATGTATTCTTTGATTAAATTTATTTTTGGTTTACATGTTGCTCTAATACCCATCATTCACCACTGTGAGTTAAAAGTTGGGACCAATAGTAGATCATGAGTTATAAGTGTTAATGTGTAGCCTTGTAATCACTGCTGTTTGTATGGTATTTTTAGTGTAATTTCCAATACCAATTGCAAGTTACCTTATATTAGTATGTCAAAAATCATTTTATGCATTAAAATAGTTAGGGTTTGTATTGACAAGGGCTCAGTACACTGAAACCATACTAACAGAGCCACTTTTAAAGTTAAGAAAGTTGGAGCAATAATAAGGCTGCCTAATAAAATAATCACTGATTATGTTTTTGCTGTAAGTTCAGTGTCCTATAAATAGAGGTGGTCTTATTATAGAGGTAGCTACATTTATAAGGGATTTACTGAACAACTAATGATATTCCAATGTATTCTTTCAATTTTACTTACTGTACAATAATATTCAGCCACAGATTATGATGATAGTTTCCAATCTTATACGCGTGTATAATGGATGCAAACGACATGCACAGTTATTCATACATATGTACATGTAAAGTGGAATCGAAATGTCATGTCTTAGTGATATCCAAAGCTTCTTGGTCTTAATACCTAGATAGCTGCTTCATATAGTTGCATTAGAGTAGAGATATTCTATTTTAAGTTGGCCCTTATAAAAAGGTGGCCTTTAAGGTAGCTGCTAAGATATGTTACACTGTATATCACTCTGAATCATACTCTGAAAGGGAATGCCTACTACTGCATGGCCACTTAAAGGCCACCTTTATATGTTTGAACCTATAAATAATGCCTTTGCTGGAAAAATGTACACTTCTAAAACCACTATGTATTGTCTTACTCGTCAAATTAAAAATTTGATGGAATAGAGTGGAAAGTGGCCACCTGTATAGAAAGGCCACCACTCCAATAAGGCCAATTTTAAATTGTTGCTGTACACTTATGCAAATGTATTAAGCAGCTACCTACACATTAAGGCCCATAAATTTTGGCCCTAAGGTAACTGGCTTAAACTCCATACATCAGCTGTATCATGATAAAAATAGCAATGTAGCTCATAATTTGATTCTATAATTGAAAATCATAGAATTATAGAAATGTTCCATAGAAATTACATTGTACAAAGATTCACTACAGCAATTGCACACTGATGCATATCTATAGCTTTAAGTGAAATACATCAACAATCGATTAAAGAAAGGGTCAACGCAACTAACTTCAAAGTTAAATCAGAGTGTTATAGTAAAAGTTGAGACTAAAACTGGTGCATATTGCATGACAGCCTCTACAATCATTCACATGGAAACTTGATACATTGATATCAGTACACAATTGAATTTTTGAAGGTATAAGTTGAAAAGAATGTTAATACTACATCAGTTGTTCATTACTACTTGTTAGAAAAGCTCTAGTAGATTACAATATTGAAACATTCATGTCTGTGTGAATGCAGCTACATAACATTGTTTTATTTGTAAGTGTTTCAAATTTCAGTGGAACTTGTCTTAGCAGCCACCTGTAATGAAAGGCCACCTTTCTATTAAGGGCCAACTTTAAATTGTTCAAGTAAAAGATTTGTACACATCAAACTATATAAATAGCCACCTACATTATTAAGGCCAAAGAAATTGGCCTTACTGGCTTAGACAGTTTCCACTATAGCTACATTTGTGTATCAAAATACGTACTTGCATATCAACAATCAGCATTAAATGCTAACAGTAGCAGTTACTGTAGCTAGTGAAAATCTCATCAAGTTCAATATTTCACTACTATATGATGAAATATTGAACTTGGATATTCGACTTGGTGTCATAATCAGAAACAATATATACAAGCTTGATAAGGGGTAAATTACTTGAGTATATGTATTTAATTACAAGCTTTTACTGGGTTTTCTTACAAAACATAAACAAATTAACTTTACTTACAAACCAACAATGTATAAAATAATTGTGACGTACTATTATATAAAGTTACTTGCAATTCGTATTGCATCTTTGCATATTTGAACCATACAAACAACAGTGATTACAAGGCTACACATTAACACTTATAACTCATGATCTACTATTGGTCCCAACTTTAAACTCACAGTGATGAATGGTAGTTATTAGAGCAACATGTAAACCAAAAATATATTTAATTAAAGAATATATATTTTTGAAAATTAAGATCAAAGGAAAAAGCTACATTTTTGTGGTTTGACCTTTTCCTTTGAACGATTATAAAACATTATATATCACCTGAAAGAGAATTTAATAAGCATTTCAAAAATCTAAACCAGATGTTTCTACGTCAATCACAAGCAAAGTTATGGCCATTTTATTGAAGACATGTAAGCAAAATAAAATTTTCAGCAGAAACTTTGAGTGGTCATAACTTAAAGGGAGACCTATGAAATGAGCCAAATTTTGGTGTGAGAAAGTTTCTTGAAAGGGGCCATGTTTGTGCCAAATTTCACGAAAATCGAAAGGGGTCCGGATTTTTTTTTTGTTGATTTGGTATGGAATGACCCATAAGCATTATTCCACACTGATATAGTAATAGATTATATGATGTTGTGGAATTTGCCTAAACGTGTAAACTTGAACATGAGGACAACTGCATAATCTGGACACTTGGAATTGTCCAATACCTGATGAACAAGTTGGTACTAATGAAATTCACTTCAACATTTTATCCCAGCTGGTGAATCTCTTGTAACTGAGTAAAAAGGTGTTTATTTTCCACCTGCAACCAAAGTTCTACATTTCTGTGGTTGAGTGTACATAAACTGACCTAGAAAATCAGTATGCCATAGGGGTATGGAAATGGTTCCTTTCCTTCTGTTGTGACATTACTTACAGCTGACTGGTAAATGATCATCGATGTCCCCGTGGACCCCAACAATGAGTATATCAATAACTTCACAAGTTGGAATGAATTTCCTTTCAACATGTGGTGGAATGAATTTCCTTTCAACATCTGGTGGACAGGTCAAAAACCCTATCGCACAAACACGGTGAATCAGTGTGTGGCGATATGACACGTTGCACAAACTTCACTCCTCGTTTCGTTAGCATTCAAGACCGGCATATGTCATAGAGTACCTCAGTATTCTTGACTCTTACTTCTTCAAGCGTTGCTCAAGCGATGTAGTTTCTCACGAGGGGCTCGAGTTTCTCATTAAAGTCGAGCCGATTAAAGTACGCCTCACCATCCAGTTACATTCTTAAACCATTCAATTTAAAATCACGTATCACGAGTGTCCGCTTAAGGTAATTAGGGACTTTCCACGAGATTTCCCCTAAATAGATCACGTGTTAGTTGTCAATCCGGTGGATTCTGGTGGTATACATGGTTCAACAATGCGGTAAGTGTACTTTAATATAGTATAAGCTGTCAATAATTGTTTGTGCACTGCTAAACTAAGTCATTTTTGTGTGATAAGCATGCTTGAGGAAGGGTCTGGGGGACGAGACTAATGTTTTTACAGCAATTGATGATGGCCAGGAAAAGAACTGCGAGAAGAACTACTGTGATAGTGTGATATAGGGAAAAATTCCACCCCTATAGCTAGGGGCATTAACTAGCATTATCTACAACTACTGTATTATGTTGCCGATATGTACATCCGGGCCAAGAATAAAGGTGAAAGTGGTAGTAAGGCTCAATCCTATTATTCTGTTGAACAGGCAAGGGAGTCTGGGACTCTGGGGACATGCTCCCTCAGGAAAGTATAAGTACTACAACTTTTTTGTTTTAATTGCTTAAAGTTTAAAAATTTCAGTCAAAAGGTGGTGATCAAGGCTCTGGTCTTATGCACTGGTTGGAGTGGTTGTATCGATACTGCACTGTGACATCCTTGAGGGGTTAGTGCTGGCATTGTCCATGGCAATACTATTCCATCTCCCCAAGTCTTGATGATTGAGTCCTCCATTCCTTTCTCTGCTGCTCCAATCCTGAAGTTGTGACCACAGTCAAAAGGTGACGATCGAGGCTCTGGTCTTGCATCTATACTGTACTGCAACACCCTTGAGGGGTTAGTACTGGCATTGTCTATTGCAATACTGTTCCATCTCCCATATACAAGTCTTGATGGTTGAGTCCTCTATTCCTTTCTCTGCTGCTCTAATCCTGAAGTTGTGACCAAAATATTAAAAAATGGTTATAACATGATAAATTATTATGATGATAACAATTACAAATGTATTTATAGCTGTGTAGCAACTGTACTAGTTAGGCACTTGCAAGTTTAATTAGGTGTCTGAAGCATTTAACATGCACAGATATGAGATATATTCGTCACATGCAGGCAGTAAAGATAGATTTACTCTAATAGAACAGTCATACTACACTGTAAATTCATACTTCCGAATTTACGATGTTATGAAACAATCATTATTATGTTTGGATTTTACTGACTCTCCAAGACAATATTCTGCATTAATGTTAATTGCTCATTTCCAAAAAATTACCTTTTAAACCAAATGTAGAGTCTATCACTGACAAAAAAGAGTGATATCCACCCCAAAAACACCTTCGCTGTAAAAAGGCGCGCCCAAGAAACTACAAGTGCCTGGAACCCAATGTAAAAAAAAACAAAAAGAAAAAACAGCTCAGCTAAAGTGAAAAGTAACTGGTAACTTAAAGAGCTGATATCTGAAGCGGCCAAGAATACAATTACTAAAGTTTAATCCATGCAAGAACACCTTGGCTATAATACAGGTGTGTACATGAAAGCAACTGGCAACTGAAATGGCTGATATCTGAAGCGGCCAAGAATGAATGGTCATATACAACTAATCCAAAAGTTTAACACTGAACCTTTATAATTCAGCTGTGTTCTATATTCACTCTTGCTGCATCGTAAAGTAATTTCTTTTAACTCTAATTGGCTGGTAATTTGGCCGCCTTTTTTTACTCTATTATACTGACTATTAAAAAAGGCGGCAAATTACCAGCCAATTAGAGTTAAAAGAAATTACTTTACGATGCAGCAAAGAGTGAATATAGAACACAGCTGAATTATAAAGGTTCAGTGTTAAACTTTTGGATTAGTTGTATATGACCATTCATTCTTGGCCGCTTCAGATATCAGCCATTTCAGTTGCCAGTTGCTTTCATGTACACACCTGTATTATAGCCAAGGTGTTCTTGCATGGATTAAACTTTAGTAATTGTATTCTTGGCCGCTTCAGATATCAGCTCTTTAAGTTACCAGTTACTTTTCACTTTAGCTGAGCTGTTTTTTCTTTTTGTTTTTTTACATTGGGTTCCAGGCACTTGTAGTTTCTTGGGCGCGCCTTTTTTACAGCGAAGGTGTTTTTGGGGTGTAAGGTATAACTGAAGAGATGGTACAACATTAATGTCTTAATGGATGCATGATGATCTCATTTATAGTCAACCTGTCTAATAAGGACCATTTTTGGATTTGCTAGAAAAGATTGATGCTTTGGTGCTATACCGTATATCAATTAAATTTGGCGGTGAACTAAATTTGGCGAATTGGCGATTCATAACTAAACCGCCAAATTTAAATTTCGTCAATATTATTTTCAAACCTTGGGTCAAGCAGTTGTTGAAGTAGGTTTTTGACAAACCATCATAGATACTGCTGAAACTGGTAAATTAGCGTGGTTCCACGCATGCAAATGGGTGCGGCTTACTGACTAGACTAGAACTCATACTCGATTAGTGGGCGTGGCTCCACGTAAGCTTGCAGACATGAATTCGTGCGCAGCCATTGATAAATGGGCTAGTATGCCTACAGACAGCAAATAATCCTGAAAGTGGGTATGGCCACAAAAATTTGGAGCAGTACAGTAGGCGTCAATGGAAGCAGGACCTTTAAAGCAAGTCAGTACTACTTACGCAATTCGCCAATTTTTCAGTGAGAGCATTTCGCCAAATTAAAATTTCGCCAACTGCAATTTTATAGCAAATCGCCAAATATTAGTTTCGCCAATATTTGTTGTCATACGGTACATTAAGATCTAATTAAAGTATAAATTAACTGCAGCTTATAGATGATCTTTCAGTACAGGTGGTCACTAGTACAGGTTGCAATTCACCTAGATACCTTCACTCTGTAAGACAAACTTGGCATGGCCTTGTTGCAAGTGGTTATTGGAGTTGTACACTCCAATACAGCAATAATAGACTGCAAATTCCACTGTATACCACAACATAATTCATAATATCTCTTGAACCCATTGTGGTCCCACCACAACAATTTTATCAAACATAGACAATGACCCAAGCATTATTCACAAAAGAATTTGAAAATTTTCAATCAGCATTTCTCAAAATATAAAGGATCAAAGTTTTCAATGAAGTACTTTTGAACCATAATTAAGTAGATATCCCATAATTTAGGGATCACTGGAAAGGTCTGTCAACAGTCTTCAATCAGTGAAAATTGTGTTTAAAAATATTTACACAGTACAAAGTTGCAGTCAATTTTGTAACTGGAGATGGACCAAATTTTCATGAAATATTCAAAATAATTTATTTGTGGTCATAAATCAGAAACTATGGAATGTATGGAGCTAAAAATTTTCATGAGTGATAAGCATCACAGGTACTACAAACACACCAAGCTTCATCAAAATCCGAGAGGTGACCCTAAAATTCCTTGTTGATTTGACATGGAATGACCCTTTGTTGAAGCCTTCACTAGTGCTCCTTTCATCGAAGTGTTTGCAGATTTACTAGATTTCCATGCTGATAACACTCCCCAGTCAACAATTCCAGCAAGTCTTTTTATTACCCCCTACCGTCCTGATATTGTAATTTACAACCCTCAGAGCTCATCCATTGCACTGTTGAAATTAACATGTCCGCTAGACTCTATTCATCATATTCAGTCGGCTTGATCTAGAAAACAGAACAAAACTGATTACCTTCAGTTGTTGGCTGAATTTGATCGCCTCAACATCACTAATTATTATGAAACAATTGAGGTAACAGTATTGAGGCATTACCAAGTCTCAGAACTTGGTCAATTTGTTTAGATTTATCCTTCCTGAGTTAAACACATCAAAAAGTGGAATCAGGAGTTGGTTAGATGAAGCAGCCTCTGCCAGTATCTCTGCCTCTCAGAGAGTTTTCATGACGAGACAATGAAAAGAGTGGTGTCCGAACTAGATACTAGTTAGCTAATATTGTAATTATCATTGTAATTGTATGTGTATAATAATTGTGTGTGTGTGTGTGTGTGTGTGTGTTCTCTTTTTGTACCTTGCCATGCCCACAGTAGTGCTCTAGGCAGCCTACTCTGTGGTCGCATGCAGTCCGAGGTTACACATGCTTCTTTCTTTTTTATTCCTGTACATATTTTCTCATGTAATGATGGCTCTCTCTCACTCTTTGTAGCTGAACTCCCTACAGAATAATTTGAAGTGTATATAATTCTATAATGGAGTAAATTTGAAATGTAGCTGAATGCTCTATTAGGGTGACTGTTCTATTAGAGTATCTCGTTCTCGCATTTGCTACATGTAGTTGTGTTTTGAATCGTAACTCAGTAGTTTGTAATCCGATTCTTCTGTACTACTGCAAGGACTTTCTATGATAATTGTTCCAGCTGCACACCAATTTTCAGCTCATTTCTCTCAGCGGTTTGCCTGGTAGGCGTGAAAACTAAAGGTTTTTTATTCATAAAAATTAATCGCGTAATTGTGACACAGGTTGGGTTTTGTGTCATATCTTGATGGCCTTTACCTGGATTTCTTTCAAACCACCAAAAGGAACTCCTACGATAGTTACTCCATCTATAGGGACCCGCCGATTATGCTGGCATAATTATGAGCATAATAGGTGCCTGAAAGCATTGAGCATAATGCTAGCATAATAGGTAGAATATTTGTATGAATTCTTGCTTATCAAAATAGCTATCACTGAAAGATCGATATACTCTAATAGAACAGTCAGTAACTCTAACTCTAATAGAACAGTCACATAGCTGACTGTTCTATTAGAGTATATCGATCTTTTCTGTGATATGCATTTTGACAAGTAAGTTTGTGCTTCAGCCACTTGTTATTTATCCATAAACTGGAAATTATTAGCAGAGCATGAGAACTGAGGCATAAATAATTGGGAATAATTTGAGCATAATAGGTAAGTATTGAGCATAAATTTAAGTATAATAGGTAAATATTTGAGCAGTGCAGCACAGCATAATAGGTAAAATTATGAGCATAATTGGCGGGTCCCTATCCATCTACATAGCAATTTTCACCTCATTCCTTCAAGGGGTTTACCCTGTGGGCATGACAGACTTCAACCTTATTTTACCTGAAAAATCGGTCATAACTCCATGAATGTTCATTGGATTCCTACCAATCTTGGTACTGAGATCCATTAATGAGCCCTTTAAGTGTTCCAAATTTCAGCCTGATTGGAGCACAAATTTGTGTTTTATGGCGGATTTTGCAAAGTGTGCGAAAAGCAGAAGTAGGAGATGAAGAAAAAATGTAGAAAAACCCCAAACTTTGGCCACTTGTATTTCGGAAATGGCTGGAACGATATTTTTCAAATATGGAATGTAGACTCCCCTACATAGCTGGCAATTCTGTAGCAACTTTGGTTTCAATTGGATAAGAGATCATGGAGTTACAAAGGTGTGAAAATAGTGTTTTCTTTCTTCCTGTTAATATACTCACAGTGTGGCGTGCCAGCTTCTTTGGCTGCATGACACACTACCGTGTGTGTTGGTATAATAACACTAGAGCAAATACACATACGACTGTTATTAAATTGTCATTTGGCCTTTTTTGTAGTGTGTGATTTTAAAAAGTAGCCTAACGACAATTTAATAACAGTTGCATGTGTAATTGCTCTAGTTTTATTATATAGTTAGATGCAAAGAGAATGGGTAATACTGCATTCACCTGGCCGCAACTTGATGTCAGTCCTTGTTCTTACCAGCTGTTTAACAGATTGATCATGGTAATATTCCAATCTAATTGGCCGCAACTTGATATGAGTCCTTGTTCTTACCAGTCATGTTGAATAAGCTTTGTTTGATTGATTCTACTTTGCTTGGCAGCACACTTTTTTACAGCTCCAAGGCTGTTTTTGTTTTAGGATTGAGTTTATAGACCTAATTTCTATTTGAATGTAGGAGGAAATGATTACAGAAGTCAAAGGATTATCGCTATTACTGTACCAGCTCATATAATGTCAACATCATTCACTATAAACATCATTGATGACAACATTGCAGAATGTGATGAAACATTTACACTAACACTTAGTGTTCCATCCTCACCTTGTGGAGTTATTAGTGGAAGTGATGATACTAGTGAAGTGATGATAAGAGATGATGATGGTAGGAGAAGTGCTAGTGATTATGTTGTGTTATTACTGACCAACAGGTGTAATGTTGTCATTTGACCAATCACAATATTTTATTGAAGAGAACATGACTCCATTATCAGTTGGTCTAATACTAAACAGGACAACCTCTGAAGATGTTATAGTAGAAGTTAGTGTGAATGATAGATCAGCCAAAGGTAATAGTTATTAATTGTTGATGTAAAGTTGAGGGATATTCTACTACAGCTGGTATTGACTATGATAGATCAGGAGCTCCACTAGTGTTTAATGTGACTATTAGTAGTGGAGTGACATCATCATCATTTGATGTGAATATCAATAATAACACAAGACAAGATGGAGATACGATGTTCTCCATTACTATTAGACTGATATCAACTTGTTTACCAATAACCATCAAGTCTGATACTACCAGTGTGACTATCATTGATGATGACGGTATAGTTGCACTGATGTTATTTATAAGTGTTCTACTTTTTAAAATTATTTACACTTGTATATCCATCACAACAATCCAAGTTTAATATAATAAATTCTTTGAGTCATGGCTGAGGATCTGCTGATTATACTGACATACTTTTATTTATCATTCGTCTAGGGACCTGCGGTAAGGTTAAATAAAGTCTGTGTAGCAAGGAGTCAGAAAGATGTAGAAATCCCATATGAGGTGGTTACTTGATCCACCGACAACTTTGAGCAAAACTTTACATTGCTAAGAGAATCAGGCATGATGGAAAATTTTCACTTCTAGCTAATAGATAAAATTCTAGCCTAAACATTGTTAGCCTTGTACAGTGGTAGTACTGTAGCCAGTAAGGCCAAGCCAATGTGTGGTTATTGCTAATTGTTGGCACTAAACAGAGAGTTGCTCTAATAGTGCAGTCATTTACTCTATTACTATATACAGTCACCCAATTAGAGCAGTGGCAGATGCCCACCCAAAATTTCCTAGGACAGCAGCACCCATTATTACAGGCAAGAGACAAGTAGTGCATACGTAGGTAGCATGATATATTCATTGTAAATCAGCAGTTGACATTGAGAAACATTCAATAATTGCATCACATGATCCAAGTTGTGTACAGTACCATGTGATCAAAAATTTTGGTGAGGAAGAGAGAAACACAAGGAAGTAGGGAATCCAGTTTTTTCCACATCCAGAATACTTAGTTGTGAGTAACTGCACAGATTCTCTTGTTGGCAGGTTACAGAACAAGACAATTAGGTGTAATATTCATTTCTAGAACAGCCACACATACATAATTGTCTTGAGTTTATCATGTTTACTTTTGTGCGCAGTAAATGGCAGGTCATCTTTGTAAACAATGGCTAGCAGATTTTCTCTATAATGTACAGTAAATCTTATTTGTCTTGAACAACACTTTTAATGCAATTAAGCATTAATTTTCATTTCTGATAGTTATGGAATACTAGGCATTTTTGAGATTGATATAAACTTACTTTCTTTCAATTAGTTCTTCGTATTCAGTTTTCATCAACAAGTTTTAGTGGATCAGAATCATCTGGTGAAGTGTTAGTCAGTATTGTGATGTTGGGAGGAAGTTTTGATAGAAATATTAAAATATATGTCAGTCTACGTGGAATAAATGTAATAGGTCAGTGGATACTTATAAGTATTATTAGCTAATTAGATAAAGCCATTTTTGAAACAATTAACAATTCTGTCTACAGTTATACACAGATATAGCAAAAACTAATTATGGCTTGTATCATCCTATCCTTAAAGAATAAAGTCATTGTTGCTATTGGTTTAGCTTCCATACAATAAATCATTTGTTTAAAATTAGCTATGTTCACTTTAGTTAATATGTCTATGTGTTATGCAAAAGTAAAAATTAAGTAATTTGCAGAAGAAAACGACTTCCGTCCTACTCGTCTCACTGCTACAATTCCTGCTAATGCCACTACCACTACAGTGAGAGTACCAGTGATGAGTGATAGTATTGTTGAGGGAGATGAGATGTTTAGTATGAACTTGAATGTACCATCATCACTTGGTCCTGGAATAGTAGCTGGTTCTGTTACTAGTGCAACTGGAATAATACTGGATTCTACTGGTAAGCTTAAACATTTGCAAAGTAATTATTTACATAAATGTTATCACAGATATAACAGTGCAGTTCACACAAACACAATACACTGGTTCAGAAGATACAGGATTTGTACTGGTAACATTGGAACTAGTTGGAGGAACATCCAGTAGACCATTTGATGTCACTGTTACTCCATTAGAACAGTCACCAGTGTCTGCAAGTAATGTTGTCTATTTTTATTATTATTGCATCTTCATCTGATTGTGTTATAGGTACCTCTGATTTTAATTCTAGAGCTTTTGATGTAACATTTAATCCTGGAGATATTATTAAATCCTCAAACATAACAGTGTATAGAGATGACATAGTTGAATTCAATGAAACTTTTAATATTGTCATATCTCTATTACCTCTTCTTAATCTTCATATTAAAGTAGATGACAAAATTTCCATTGAAGGACATATAGTAGATTCCACTGGTAAGAGCAGTGTCTATACATGGATTTCTTGTTGTAAATGAAATTCCATTGGCTTAGATGTGAAAAATATATTGTCGTGCAAAGTTTATTGTGATTAATTGTTTTGTAGTGATTGCCTCAATCACAGAGTATCCTGATAACTTCACAGTTGTATATGAGAATGATAGCATCACCTTATCCTGTAATGCCACAGCTAGTGGCCCCATTATGTATCAGTGGAGGAGAAGTAGTAGAAGGATGATTAATAACAATGCCAAAGGAGTCAACACGCCTACACTAACTATATCATCGGTTACACAAGATGATGAGGATGAGTATTACTGTACTGCTAGTTATGGTGTATATGTGAATGGGACAAGTCATGTAGCTGAGTCAGAGAGAGCACAAGTTGTTGTATTTGGTGAGACCACATGCATGCATCATTATTATACTTGTGTAAATGTTGCGCAAAATCTTTGATATATAACTTTCATGATCTTTTATTCATTATCAAGCCAGTATTAAATCTTTCTTGTTTATTTATGTTGTCTGTTTGTATTTAGTTATTTTATGCATCATTATGTATAGGTCCTCCAGTAGTAAAACCATTTGATTCAGTCTATTATGCTATTGTTGGACAGTCATTTACTCTGAATTGCTCTGCTATAAATGATTATGATTCACCCAACAGTTTAACATTTGCTTGGTTTAAGGACAGCAACTTAATAAATGAAAATATTGTACAAGTAAAAGTGGTGGACTCCACCACATCTCAGCTAGTTATAACACAGTTGGATCCTGACCAACACGGTGGACAATATTCTTGTGGAGTATATAATAATGAGGTATCTGATGCTGTGTATATATCTACTAGTTTAATAATTGAAGGTTAGTTTGCATATGTATATGCTCAACAACTGTGATTCAATAGTTGTTGATACACAGTTGCAGACTTTACTAAGCTATTGGCCAGTGCAGTTGAATCATTCAGAATCAACGAAACAAGTTATGCTGTTAACATCAGATTTGTGTTGCCAAATTTCTATGATGAACCAATCAGGTATGTACAGGGTACCTTGTATAGAATGTTTTATACATGGTGGCTAGCAGCAAACTGCTACAATTGTTTTGATACAAATTGTGATAGCAGAAAAATACCATATTGGCCCAAAAAGGAGGTGCTTAATATATACCTGTACCCTAGTAGTTGTTGTGCATTCAGTCAAAAGTAATGACCACATCTCCAGGTCCATTTAACATGAGGTGCCAAAAAGTGGTTATAATTATGCTAGGGTTTGCATAGTTGATTGCACTTATGGCAAGTAGCATTTGGATTACGTACATGCATAGCCTCATTTCTGACTGTTGCAATTGGAAATGCAAAACTGTATTTGCTCTCACTAAAGATATCACTATTAGGCTTGAGCCAAATATGCTTTGAAAATTGCCTATTATGCTTTTGAGCAGTGCTCAATAATCCAGCCTATTATGCTCAAAATTATGCTCTCAAAATTGTGATTATGCTCTAGAACTGACTGTTTATTAGAGTATAATCTGTATTTGCTGACTGCTGTATTAGAGTAACTGACTGCTCTATTAGAGTATCTTGATCTTATTACCATAAAGTGTGAATAATCAGTCAAGAAATAGTAAAATAATAACAATGCAAGGTTTTTTGATATGAAATGCAGTAATAATTTGCAGTGTGCTCATGTTGTACAGTATTTGTGGCGGGCGCATTGCACAGTTTATTTAGAATTCTTGAAAATCATCCTATTATGCTGACATAATGCTTGATGCTTTTGCCAGCCTATTATCCTCGAAATTATGCCGGCATAATTGGTGCAAGCCTAATCACCATACTAATAAGTGCTATCCCATGGCCAGCACCTGTTATACACCAAGGAATAATTATCACTCAAAGTAAACAAGTTCTGTTAAATTCCATATCCAACATAATTTGAATATTTGATGCATTAATGCTTAATAGCAAGCCTCTCTTGCAATACCTTTATTCAGAATGTTCTCTGACATTCAACCATATCAAACAGTACAGTAATACTGTTTACGTACAATTTTCCCAAAAGTGATGTGCCACTAGGTTTGAGTACTAGAGAAAATCACCCCGAGCCAGACAACCAGGAAGTACAATATAACACTTAATGCACCGCCTTGCTTGTGTGTATGAAAAATACAGTACTTGGGAGGTGTATCGAGGCAAATACAACACTCGGCTTCACTTAGTGCTGTATTAGTCTCTCAACACACCCCCTTGTACTGTATTTTCCGTACACACGCACGGTGGTGCTTTAACTCTAACATAAATGCAGGAAAGATTTAAATATGGGTCAGTAGCTGGTATGGTCTGACTATGTATGGCTATGTTGAATGGACAAATCCTAGAGATATCACGCAAAATTTCAGTTATGCGAGTTTAATGTTTTAATCAGTACTATTGTATCGATTATGGCATACTTATTAAAGGTAAGCTTTCTTGTATTTTCATGTAAAGTGGCAGCTTCGTTGTATCAGTAATGTGGGTGTGGGTCTGTATTCAAAAATGTGTGGAAACGCTTGCTGTAGCACTAGTTCTCACCTTAGCTCAACGTTTTTCAACTCATAGAATAGTGAGGACAACAAAATGCTTTTGAGTGGTTTTCATGGCCTAATCCAAGCCAGGGCTACAACCAGGCAGCGATCGTATAGACATTAAGGCTGAAAATTGATTGTGAAATAGATTTACACTCACATGATTAGTATGCATGACTTACATTCAGATGTAGTTTGGGAAAAGTCACCAACTTGCTACATTGCAAATGTATATAGCCTGGGTGGCTCCTTTGATCTCAGGCATGAAAGTGATACATTCATTAATGCTATGAAACTAAAGTGGTAAGTAGTCCTTGCTTCCTAACAGTGGAATATTTTTACAGTGTACATGATATATATATAACATTTTATTAGACACAATACCTCTGTTACTTGCTTAGACCACATGCAGTGCAAGTGTAATGGCATACGTAGATAAATCTCTTTTCTCTAACTCTGATAGTGTATTGACATAACAGCTCCATTTATAATGTGCATTAAGTACTGGTACATATAGCATAAAAATAACAGAATGGCACCATACATAATTATCATAACATTCATTTTGTGTCTCCACGTGCACCCCCACCAAATGAATTTTACACTCTGTAATATGTTCAGCCCGTTATACAGCATTACAAAAGAAAAAAATATTAGAAGTGCCTTTACAGTCAATCCAGTCAGTACAATATACACAGTCAGACAATTTCCATTCTAAATGTGATAGTCAGCACATAGGGAAGCCTTTAAGTACTACTGCATATCGACACTTTGTGCTGTCAGCAAAAAGATATGGGTCACAATGTTTGGTCCATGATGCATCCATTGTGTGTATTGTGATATGCCTAAAGACATCTGAACTATCAGTGAAAACCAAGCCCTTATATACATAGGCTTAGCAGTTATTTTGAAGGCATCAGTTATTTAGTCAGTCAGTAGAAGGTTCCACTGAACAGCAATTTTAATATTTTGTATCAACCTATTAGAAAGCATTGTAAGTCGTGCTGAAGGTACTTATGAGAGCTTGCCGCGGCATCATAAATGTATTATTTTAGGCTGGTTTCTGATCAATTATTTTATTAGGAAGTGCAACCTTCATGATCCCTGTTATACAGTACTACCATACCATGTGATATTTTTAACCACAATGTAATCCTGTGTTGCTTGTTATGGTTTTAGCCACTGGGTTGTTGTTGTGACCATGGATGGAAATGTGACTCCTTCTTTAATACCAGACAGTGATCTTGTCAGTTATTCTGAATCAATTGGCCACACCATGTATGTTGCAGTTGTAAAGGATAACACAATTGAAGACCAGTGGGAGAAAACTGTAATATTGGGGAATGGAAATACAAGCACATGGAATGGTAAAACCTATTACAATTCTCCTCTCAGTAAAGGTGTTTCATACCATATATTCATAAGGGCCTATGCTGCCAGTCATTTTGATATGGTGAGTTGATATCAAGACACACGGTAGTGTGTCGTGAGGCCCAAGAAGCCGGCGCGCCACACCGTGAGTATATTTACAGGAAGAAAGTAAACGCGATTTTTTTCACACCTTTGTAGCTCCATGATTCCTTATCCGATTGAAACCAAAGTTGCTACAGAGGTGCCGGTTAGGTAGGGGAGTCCACATTCCAAATTTGAAGAAAATCGCTCCAGCCATTTCCGAGATACGAGCGGCCAAAGTTTGGGTTTTTTTTCTTCGTTTTTTTCTTCTACTCCTTTTCGCACACTTTGCAAAATCCGAAATAAAACACGAATGCGTGTTCCAATCGGGCTGAAATTTGTCACACTTAAAGGGCTCATTAAGGCGAACCTCAGTACCAAGTTTGGTAGGGCTCCGATGAACATTCACGGAGTTATTACAGATTACTTGCGTAAAATAAGCCGGTCGAAGGTCTGTCACGCCCACAGGGTAAACCGCTTGAAGGAATGAGCTGAAAATTGCTATGTAGATGGAGTAACTATCGTAGGAGTGCCTTTTTGTGGTTTGAAAGGAATCCAGTTAAAGGCCATCGAGATATAACACAAAACCCAACCTGTGTCACAATTACGCGATCGATTTTTATGAATAAAAAACTATTAGTTTTCACGCCTACCAGGCAAACCGCTTAGAGTAGTGAGCTGAAAATCAGTATGTAGCTGGAATAATTATCATAGAAAGTACTTGCAGTAGTACAGAAGAATCGGATTACAAACCACTGAGGTATGATTCCAAAGCCAACTACGTGTAGCATATGCGAGATCGAGATACTCTAATAGAACAGTCACCCTAATAAAGCATTCAGCTACGTTTATAACTTACTCCATTATAGAATTATATTACATTGCAAGTTATTCTGTAGGGAGTTCAGCTACATACAGTTAATCTTATAGACAATTCAGCTACAAGCAAGTCACCCTGTAGAGAATTCAGCTACAAATATGTTGCTGTAGAGATTCAGAACATTATAAGTCACACTGAAGAGAATTCAGCGATAAACAAGTCACCTTGTAGAGAGTTCAGCTACAAGTCACTCTGTAGAGAATTCAGCCACAAACAAATCACTGTGTAAAGGGTTCAGCTACAAAAAAAGCTACCCAGTAGAGAGTTCATCTAGATCAGCTACAAACAAGTCATTTTAAGCAATGTTCAGCTACAAGTAACTCACTCTGTAGAGAGTTCAGCTACAAACAAGTCACTCTGTAGTACAAACAAGTCACCGTGGAGAAAGAGTTCAGCAACCAATCAAAGAACCACCATGTAAAAGAGTTCAGCTATACAAACAAGATATAACTCTATAGAGAGATCAGGTAGAAACTTAACAGATCACACTGTAGAGAGTTCAGCTAGAAACAAGTCATCCAGACTAAGTAGAGAGATCAACTAGAAAACATCACCTTGTAGAGAGTTCAAATCACCCTATAGATAGTTCAGCTACAAACAAATCACCCTATAGATAGATCAGCTAGAAAAAGTCACCTTGTAAAGAGTTAGCTACAAAGAAACTACCATGTAGAGAATTCAGCTATCAACAGATCATCCTGTCAAGAGTTCAGCTAGAAACAAGTCATCCTGTAGAGAGATCAACTAGAAGAAGTTACCTTGTAGAGAGTTCAGCTACAAAGAAACAACCATGTAGAAAGTTCCACTGCAAACAAATCAAACTGTACAGAGTTCAGCTACAAACAAATCACCCTGTAGAGAGATCAGCTAGAAACAAGTCACCTTGTACAGAAATCAACTAGAAGAAGTTACCTTGTAGAGAGATCAGCTGCAAACAAACCATCATGTAGAGAGTTCAGCTGCAAACAAATCACCTGTAGAGAGTTCAGCTACATATAAATCTCCCTGTAGAGAGATCAGCTAGAAGAAGCTACCTTGTAGAGAGTTCAGCTACAAAGAAACCACCATGTAGAGAGTTCAGCTGCAAACAAATCGAATTGTAGAGAGTTTAGCTACCAACAAATCACCATGTAGAGAGTTCAGCTAGAAACAAGTTATCCTGTAAAGAGATCAGCTAGAAGAGGTTACCTTGTAGAGAGTTCAGTTATGAACAAACCATCATGTAGAAAGTTCAGCTGCAAACGAATCACCCTGCAGAGAGTTCAGCTACGAGAATATCACCCTATAGAGAGTTCAGCTAGAAGAAGTCACCTTGTAGAGAATTCAGCTTCAAAGAAACCACCATGTAGATAGTTCAGCTGTAAACAAATCATCCTGTAGAAAGTTCAGCTACGAACAGATCACCCGGTAGAGTTCAGCTAGAAACAAGTAACCCTGCAGAGAGATCAGCTAGAAACAAGTCATCCTGTAGAGAGACCAGCTAGAACAAGTCACTTTGTATGTAGAAAGTTCAGCTACAAAAAAAATCACCCTGTAGAGAGGTCAACTACAAACAAACCTCCCTGTAAAGAGATCAGCTAGAAGAAGTTACCTTGTTGAGAGTTCAGCTAGAAAGAAACCATCATGTAGAGAGTTCAGCTGCAAACAAATCACCTGTAGAGAGTTCAGCTACAAACAATTCACCCTCTAGGAAGATCAGCTAAAAGAAGTCACCCTGTAGAGAGTTCAGTTACAAAGAAACCACCATGTAGAGAGTTCAGCTACAAACTAGTGACCTTGTAGAGACATCAGTTACCTTGTAGAGAGTTCAGCTACAAAGAAACCATCATGTAGAGAGTTCAGCTGCAAAAAAATCACCTGTAGAGAGTTCAGCTACAAACAAATCACCCTGTAGAAAGATCAGCTAGAAGAAGTTACCTTGTGGAGAGTTCAGCTACAAAGAAACCATCATGTAGAGAGTTAAGATGCAAACAAATCACCTGTAGAGAGTTCAGCTACTAACAAATCTCTCTGTAGAGAGATCAACTAGAAGAAGTTACCTTGTAGAGAGTTCAGCTAGAAAGAAATCATCATGTAGAGAGTTCAGCTGCAAACAAATCACCTGTAGAGAGTTCAGCTACAAACAATTCACCCTCTAGGAAGATCAGCTAAAAGAAGTCACCCTGTAGAGAGTTCAGTTACAAAGAAACTACCATGTAGAGAGTTCAGCTACAAACTAGTGACCTTGTAGAGACATCAGTTACCTTGTAGAGAGTTCAGCTACAAAGAAACCATCATGTAGAGAGTTCAGCTGCAAAAAAATCACCTGTAGAGAGTTCAGCTACAAACAAATCACCCTGTAGAAAGATCAGCTAGAAGAAGTTACCTTGTGGAGAGTTCAGCTACAAAGAAACCATCATGTAGAGAGTTAAGATGCAAACAAATCACCTGTAGAGAGTTCAGCTACTAACAAATCTCTCTGTAGAGAGATCAACTAGAAGAAGTTACCTTGTAGAGAGTTCAGCTACAAAGAAACCATCATGTAGAGAGTTCAGCTGCAAACAAATCACCTGTAGAGAGTTCAGCTACAAACAAATCACCCTGTAGAAAGATCAGCTAGAAGAAGTTACCTTGTGGAGAGTTCAGCTACAAAGAAACCATCATGTAGAGAGTTAAGGTGCAAACAAATCACCTGTAGAGAGTTCAGCTACAAACAAATCTCTCTGTAGAGAGATCAGCTAGAAGAAGTTACCTTGTAGAGAGTTCAGCTACAAACAAATCACCTGTAGAGAGTTCAGCTACAAACAAATCTCCCTGTGGAAAGGTCAGCTAGAAGAAGTCACCTTGTAGAGAGTTCAGCTACAAAGAACCATCATGTAGAGAGTTCAGCTGCAAACAAATCACCCGTATAGAGTTCAGCTACAAATAAATCTCCCTGTAGAGAGATCAGCTAGAAGAAGTTTCCTTGTAGAGAGTTCAGCTACAACAAATCACCCTGTAGAAAGATCAGCTAGATTACCTTGTGGAGAGTTCAGCTACAAAGAAACCATCATGTAGAGAGTTCAGCTGCAAACAAATCACCTGTAGAGAGTTCAGTTACAAACAAATCACCCTCTAGAAAGATCAGCTAAAAGAAGTCACCCTATAGAGAGTTCAGTTACAAAGAAACCACCATGTAGAGAGTTCAGCTACAAAGTAGTGACCTTGTAGAGACATCAGTTACCTTGTAGAGAGTTCAGCTACAAAAACAAATCACCCTGTAGAGAGGTCAGCTACAAACAAATCTCCCTGTAGAGAGATCAGCTAGAAGAAGTTACCTTGTAGAGAGTTCAGCTACAAAGAACCATCATGTAGAGAGTTCAGCTGCAAACAAATCACCTGTAGAGAGTTCAGCTACAAACAAATCTCTCTGTAGAGAGATCAGCTAGAAGAAATTACCTTGTAGAGAGTTCAGTTACAAAGAAACCACCATGTAGAGAGTTCAGCTGCAAAGAAATCACCCTGTAGAAAATTCAGCCACAAACAAATTGCCCTGTAGAAAGATCAGTTAGAAGAAGAGAGTTCAGCTGCAAAGAAACCATTCTGTAAAGAGGTCAGCTGCAAACAAATCACCTGTACAGAATTCAGCTACAAACAAACCACCCTGTAGAGAGATCAGCTAGAAGAAGTTACTTGTAGATTGTCAGCTACAAACAATGCACCCTGTAGAGAGAGCAGCAAGAGGAAGTCACTTTGTAGAGTGTTCAGTTACAAAGAAACCACCATGGAGAGTTCTGTAATAAATATATGTGTTATATATATAATTTGTACATTTACTGATAAAATCAGAATTATTTAAAGTACATCTGCTTCCTCTTTTCTTCTTCCTGTGGAAAAGAAAAAAGACAGGTTAAAGAAGTCCCAAAGCCGGCCTATGGCCGGCTTTGGCGTATACAAATACAAAAAGAAGTGAAATCTAACCCAAAAACCCAGCTGTAAAAAAAGTGTGCGGCCCTCAAAAAGGCTATGGTGAAAAAAGATGTGAAATCCAAGGTGGCTGCCAAGAAATGGCTGTGATGGTAGGTTAATGGTAAAAATTTTAATAACGGCAATTTAGGTGAATTTTTTGCCAAGACCAAGCGGCACAAAAATTCACCTGAATTGTTGTTATTAAAAGTTTTACCATTAACCTACCATCACAGCCATTTCTTGGCCGCCACCTTGGATTTCACATCTTTTTTCACCATAGCCTTTTTGAGGGCCGCACACTTTTTTTACAGCTGGGTGTTTTGGATTAGATATCATTAAACTGTAATGTTAGGAAATGGAAATACAAGCACATGGAATGGCAAAACCTATTACAATGCTCCTCTAAGTAAAGGTGTTTCATACTATCTGTTCACAAGAGCCTATGCCTCCAGACATATTGATTGTAGTGTTGTTTTAGTACAGCAAATTCATTTTAGTTTAGTTCTAGTTCTATTGCCCATAGTCCCCTAAAGTTTTAGTTAGTTTTAGTTCTAATACCCAATTCCACCATAGTTTTAGTTAGTTTTAGTTCTAGTATCTCAATTCTACCATAGTTTTAGTTAGTATTAGTTCTGGTACCCCATATTTCTGTACTTTTAGTTAGTGTTAGTTTTAGTGTTAGATATCTTCACATATACTAACCTTGGTAGCATGCCCTAGACTTCCAGAAACTTTAGATTTGGTGTTTTGATAGATTTTTTCTCATTTTATATCGATGAGGCAAACTGTACCAAGAATCCAATTCTTCAATTAATGCACAAAATTCACTGTTATCTACTAAATTCAGTGGTACATTGTTAGCACCTATAAAGGTTGTAAGATGAAATGTATAATAGTCTTATGTTTATTGCTGTTAGGGTTGCACAATTTAGATCCTAAACTATGTATTGGCAAGGAGGACTGTTTCAACTGGCTAGAAGAAACTCTCCTTTCTTTTTCCTTGTCTTTTCAATTTCAGCTGCTTCAAAAATATTTATAAGTGTCAGTATGGCATGTCTTCAAATGTTTCTTCAAGTTTATAGAATATTGTCCTTTAAATTCTTTTATACCACAAATCAAACCATCAGTACTTTTCACAGTACACACACTTTTGTCCTTGATCTTATCGTACCTGAAGTAGTTCACACTCCACTTGACTTAGGCCTTCCACCTGGTTTAGCACAACTTTCACTTGCCATTGTGCGCAAATGAACAAAAGCTCTAATAGAATTGTGCTTAAATAACCTAAATCAGCAGAATTAATGCTGAATAACAATGTTTTATGGTAGCATTTCCAGGCATCACCATCTTCAAAGAAAAGTGTTAAGTGGATATAGTGTACAATATCCTTTTATGTAGGATTGCTTGAGAAAACTTTTAGTTCTTGTCCTAAAAATTTAAAAAGTTTTGGTTTAGTTCTAGTTTTTGAACCGAAATTTGAATGAATTTTAGTTTAGTTTTAGTTTTAGAACTAAAATAGACCACAATTTTAGTTTAGTTCTAGTGTACTAGAACTAGAATTAAATTGCTGTACTAAAACTAGATTTAGTTTTAGTTCCTTAGAACTAAAACAACACTAATTGATTGGAATAGGTTTGGTGCATTAGCAAATTACTTATGAATATAAAAATTGTTAAATATAATAATGAAGTTTCAATTGGCTTATCTATGCAATTTAATGTATATGGCTCATAGGCGGTGGAGACAGGGGGGTCATCCCCCCCCCAATTTTTTTGGGACACTGTTTGCAAGAAAAGATCGAGATACTCTAATAGAACAGTCAGGATCTGGATACTCTAATAGAGCAGTCACAGTATTCAGAGAAGCAGTGTAGCAAATTACTTAGCTACGTATGTGTAGTTATAAATAAGGAGATATAATTGGTGGAGAGCAGCTATTGTTAGCAGGCTGTGACCTTTTTTTTTTTTTTTTTTTTTTTTTTTTTGGTCTTCAACTCTCAGCTGGCCTGGCCCCCTCAGTCTTTGGCCTGCTTCACTGCCCCTGATATGGCTGATGTATTCCATGTGACATATACTCTTTTCTACACAGAATCCACGATATGCATCAAGTGCTTTGTCACTACTAACTTCAGTTGGTATGTTGGCCAGTAATGTATTGCTTATTCTTAAATGTCCTACATTGTTGATTAACATGTATACTTTATTGGAGTGGCTAAGTTGGACATAATAAATAAGTGTGCTTTTTCTGCTTTTTAGACAACAATCGTCTTGACGATTCCTGCAATTGTGAATGTGGTGGTCACGTAATTGGAATTGCTATTGTTGCAGTTTTGTTGATAGTGGCTATAGTCTGTATTGTGGGATTGGTGATTTGGATTGTTCAGTTAAACAAAAAAAATACACAACTTCAAACATCAAAACAGTGAGTGATGTATTAAGAGATTATTTCACTTAGAATTTGTGATGTTTAGGGATTCAGCACCTCAAACAGCTAAGGAGTCAGCATATGAGCTAATAGATAAATCTGGTGATGTTAATATGGAAAAGAATCCAGCATACTCAGTCACTGGTGTCCAGGAGAGCTCAGTGGATCATCACTACGAGTCCATACCTGTTAATAATCGTTATACCAAAGCTAAACAATAACTACAAGTGGAGTCATGATAACTAACTGTAGTATACCTTTCATTTTAGATGTACTAAACTGTAACTTTGTAGCAGCTTTAATAACTTTACAAGCTTTAATACCATAGATATGCAAGGTTTTTTTGCATTGTACAGTGTATGTTTCTTTTACCTCAATGCTCATAGTTATCAGGTTTGGCATGGAGCCATGGACAAATGGAAAGAAGTTGTATACCAATTATACAGATAATAGATGAACATAAAGGCTGCTATAGGTGCTTGGTTGTTACAAACTTTGCATGTAGTAGTTGAGTTAGTAACTATTTGCAAGCATGATACAGCATATCTTGAAGCAATTTTGCTCAAATTTGGTATGTGGCCATGGGCTACTGATAGTGGAGGGCATGTCCACAAGCAAAAATTGTTTTGTTTCATAAAGGCAGCATGGAGTTGCAAATAAGTGAAAATTACATTTCTTTCTTACTTTCAATATACTCACAGTGTTGCGTCCTGGCTTCTTGGGCTGCACGACACACTACCATGTGTTTTGATCATGTACAAAAAGGCAACTTGTTATATAACTCCTGTGGATCTCCACTGGATGTCTTGTAATGTAGCTGAACTCTACAGCGAGATTTGCTACATTACTGAACTCTCAACTGAATGACTTGAAATGGGACTTAACTATCTACAGGGAGACTTGTAATGTAGCTCAACTCTCTATATACAATCTACTGGATGACTTGTATTTTGGAAAGGTGGGAGAGTATGTATGCAGACAGTCCAACATAATGGGTGAAGTGTGGCCCCTGGTCATTGTTCTGCTTTCCCAGGTTTGGAGGTGCCAAGGATCCCTTTGCTCCAGCCCATAGCTTAGGTCTGGACAACCAGAGTGCGTATGGTATTGGGATAGGCAGCAGCCATGGCATTGGGATAGGCGGCAGCCAGAGTGCTAATGGCATTGGGATAGACAACAGCAGTCAGCAGACCCTTGGTGGGAGAACCCATCAATTAAACAATTAAGGCATGTGGACTTAGTCCCCCTATGGATGTCACTTTTGGGGAGGGGAGTATCTATACTCACAGGTGTACCATGTGCCATAGTGAGCTATATGGCAGATAAAGCTGCCCAGTACTAGCCAAGGAAGGTTGCAAGAGTGGCCCACTACATCATGGCACACATTTTAAAAGACAGCAATCATGTGATTTAGTGTATTTACTATAGAAAATAAATGAATGTTATAGATGCAAATCACACATGTAACGAAGAATTGGCATTGTGGTGCAGTGATCAAGGAAAGGGTATTTAATAAGAAAATAAAGTGCTCCATTGGCACAGTGTGAACACAAAATGACTCACACATCCTGTGGCTTCTGCTCCAATTGTTTCAGCAATAGTTCATTTTTGTGGTTAATATACTTCAAACCTGAAGTGATTGGCCCATTGGATATACTGCTGGATATCTAAGTCAGGCTAGTTTGGTTCAGAGTATGCATCCCTGGTCAAGGGTATTCTCACTCTTTCCATCTCTTTGAGGTGTTACTAGGAGGGGGATACCATGTATAATTGGAAGGGTCCTAATAGCTACAGTAGTTAGCAAAGAAAAGGGGTTACAACCAACATAAAATCCTTCTATAGTCAGTATTCCTTTGTATACTACACCCAGGTGCCTACCCCCTCTCACTTCTACCTTATGATAACTGCAGGGGTTGGTGTCTGTCATAGTATACAACAACTATTGCATCTGAATTTATGCAGGCACCAGGTAACAGTTCCACCAATGCTAAGTAAATGAAGCTCACCTTTAAAGGTAGAGAAATGGAGAAGGATGCTAAGGGACCAGCCAGATATAGAACTGATCGATTCAGCACTTACTTGCAACTACGGTTACTGAAGGGTTCCATTGACCACAGGAAGATCTGTGTACAGTGTTGGGGGTAGTAATGCGTTACATAATACTAATATTATTATTACTTTTGTGGTAGGAAGTAATATAATGAAATATGCTGTAAAAAACAGGTAATATAACTCAAGTTATTTACTTGCAAATGTAATGCGTTACCTAAGTAATGAAGTTACTGTAACGAGTCTCATATTGCATAGTATTATTACTTTAAGTAACTAAGTTACTAATCTCGTTAGTGATCCACTGAGTAATGCCTAGCTACTGCGAAGTAACGAAGCTTACTGAATGAAGCTAATTCACCAGCTCCTTGCTTATAACCAAGATTTGCACATTGTCCAACAACACAATCATGTCACGTGATAAAGTAGTAGTTTCACACGTGACAGCTTAAGGCTGTGGACACAAAGTAATATAATATTATGTAATATTATTGTAGTTACTTTATTTTATGGGCAATATGTAACTGTAACTAAATAGTTCAATTGTATTAATATGCATTATGTAACGAGTTACATTTAAAAAGTAACTGTCCCAACACTGTCTGTGTCTCAACAAAGTGCAACATTTTATCAGCAGAGGAAATCCCAGAGGTTGTAACAGCCTACCCAAGGAGGAGATAGATTCAGGAAGACTGATTGGTCCATTACCAAGAGATTTAGAATTGATTTCTGGGGTTTGTATTAGCCCATTTGGGGTAGTTCCAAAAAGCAATTAGCTTGGTAAGTGGAGGCCAATTTTTGATATTTCTTGCCCATGAGGCCATAGTGTCAACAATGGGATATCAGAAGAACAGTCCTCACTATCATACGTCAGTGTCAATGGTGTAGCAAGGGTGGTGGCTATGTTAAGCAAGAACACATTGCTAGTGAAAGTAGACAACTAGTTCACCCAACAGACAGAATGTTGCTAGACATGGAATAGCAAGTTTTTTTGTATCTAGATACCTGTTTTCCATTTGGGCTGTGATTACCTTCAAGAATTTTTACAACCTTGGCAGATGCCATTGAGTGGAGAGCACAAAAGTGGGGGTCACTTGACTATTACATTATCTGTGTGATTACATAAGGATGCTGGGGCACTACTACTGTAGCAACCCTTCTAGAATTCTGCAGGAGAGTAGGCATACTAAAAGTGTGAAGGGCCAACTATAATACTGACCTCTTGGGGCATGCAGTTATTATGGAACTGCACCTGTCAGATAAGAGGCTACAACTCATAAGAGCAGAGGAATAGCTGAGTTGTGATTTGGCCAATTAGAAAGAATTAAAATTGCTATTGGGTGTACAACAGTGTAGGAAGGTAAACTGTGCTCCAGAGATGGATGCATCTGGAAACTGGAGCTGTGCAACAGTGTGTTGCTCGCACTGGTTACAGTGAGAGTGGCCAGTCGTTGGCAGATTGCTTCCAAAAATTTAATACCAATACTTTCTGTAAGAACGTTGGTAGGGTGAAGGAATGGTTTAACGGGTAGTTTCCACTGTGACAACATAGCCATGGTGGAGATCATGAATGTAAATGGGGGCTATAATGAAGATGCTCTGTTAAAGCAGCTGCTGAGGTCCTTATTCTTTATAACTGAACATTAAAAGTGAAGTCTGAAAAAGATAACACTCATGTGAATGCACTATTGACTGTGTAATAAGGGTTAGCAATTTTCACAGGATTTGGACACCCAAGTCTAAAATCCCACAACTAGATCTATTCATTCTAATGGTGAACAAGCAATCGGACCAGGTTGTTCACAGCTTTTACCAAACAGGTCTAGCACAATAAACGCACAAGGGTTACACAGCAGGCAAGAATTTTTTCTAAATTGCTGTAGTAGATACAATGTGACACCACTATTTTGGAGCTCCTTTGAAAAGGGAGGGCCTACTACGACACCTAACTGCCAGATCTTACCTATCGGCTGTAAGGCACATGCAGATCTCACATGGCCTGGGAGACTCGAAGATAGGTGTGATTCCCCAAATGGAACTAGCAATCAGGTTATGAAATAAGAGCAAGCTGGACATCCAACAAAGAAGAGGCTTCCTAGTCCTGCAGCTTATATTTCAGCAATGGAAAGAAAGAGACAAACTAAGATGTCATCATGCTGTGGGTAGCAATATACTTATGCTTCAATGGCTTTCTCAGGGTGGGGAAAACAGTACTCCCTCTGATAGTGTTTTTGATCCCTCACAGCATGTTATACAGGGACATTGTAGAACAGGCTCATTCTGTAAAAGTGTCCAGGACCTCCTGTGTTCGGTGGCAATGATACTGGCTTATATGACATTGAGAGGCCTAGCAGATGGCCCATTATTCCAGTTCAGCAATGAATGCACCCTCACAACCACTGCTTGAAGTATCTTAGTTTACTACAGTGGTATATCCCCAGTATATGGAACAGTTAATTGTTTGTTATTTTAGTAGTTTTTCAGTAAACCCGCATTCACTGATGTTTTACTGAGAGTTTAAAACTTAGTAAAATAATTATGTTCCATATACTTAAGTTTACTGACACTTTACTATCAGTATAACTACAGTAAGGCATCTTAACAAATTAGTAAACTAACAACCTTCAAGCAGTGAACGGTGCTTTTTAAGAAAAATATTACAGGAGTTGGGCATAGATCAGAACACATAATGCAGGCCATAGTTTTTGAATTGGAGCAGTAACAACAGTGGTAGCTCAAGGAATCCAGAAGAACTTCACATGCCAAAACATAATTTATGCAAAATGCAATATACAATTGTCAAACACACATGAAATCCACTGTATCAAAGATGACTGGACTGATTTGGTTACCGTATAATTTGGTGTGTAAGATATCCCACTTCCACAAAATTATAGGAATTGAAAAATCGTTTCCTGTATAATACACACTTGTCTGTCAAACACAGGCATTCTTGGTCGTACTGCATACTACTAGTTGTTTTGATATTACGGGAGGTGTTGATTATGGTAGTGGACTTTGCAATGTCACCATTCCTGCTAAAATGTTTGGAACATCATTTAGTGTTCCCATATTTGATGATAATATAATATAATGGAGAACGATGAAAGATTTTCAATTCGCATAGTTTCTAACTCACTACCTGAATATGTCATCGTCTATCATCCCAGTCTGACAACAGTGACTATAAGAGATGATGATAGTGAGCCAGTGTTATACCCAATTTTGCATATGTGACTGGGCGTGCAACAATAGGGCATGAATTTACCTAATATTCAAGTTTTAGTGACTCATAAATTTTTATGCCATTTTGCTATAGTCATGCAATTTTTCAGGCTTATATGATACATGAATACAAATAGTCTGTTCCAATACTAAGATATGACTATTATTTTATTGTGATAGCTGTCAAAATCACTTTCAGTCAGTCAACATACAGTGTTAATGAAGATACTGGATCAGCACAACCTGTACTAGTTCTCAGTAACTCATCATCAACTGATATTACTGTACAAGTTAGAGATACTCAGATTACTGCCACTAGTGAGTGAAGTAACATCATCACAAAATGTTAATAGTAGTAATAATGTTACAGGAGGCGTTGATTATGATTCTGGACCATACACTGTCACATTTCCTGCTGGACAGACTAGAGTTTCACTGAATATTCCAATCAATGATGATGGCATAGTAGAAGATAATGAGAAATTTACATTGTTTATAAACAAACCCTTGCCTAATAGGGTCACTGTTAGAAGACGTGATATTAAAGCTAGCTTCACCATAGTAGATAATGACTATAAGCAATATTTCTAGCAATAATGCTGTTTAATAATGGCCAGTGTTACTCTGTAAACCAAAATGGCATGGAATGTTTGTATGATTTAGCCATGGTGTATGCTGTAGAGACACATGACTAATATTTAAACATGCCAGACTAACTGATGTTTCAATAGAATGCGGATTAAGTTTCACTGCACCATGTCCTTCAATGTACTGTTGGGATAAACAAAGGCTGGTAGAAGCTTGAAAAATGAAGGTGGCCAAATAATGAGTGCACAACCATGATTAAAAGTATATACCTTTTAATGGTGGATGACACACTTCTGATGTACATAATCATCTTCTAGTGAGAATTATATCACAAGCACGCTAATAACATAGGCTGCTATTATAACTCACACATACATATATATTTGTAATTGCTCTATTCTTGAATATTGTGTTTACATGAATGTGTTGTGTAGTGTTAGTAGTGGAGTTTGGATCAGATGAATTTGTTGGTTTAGAGTCATCAGGACATGTATAAGTTGTAGTGATAATATCAGGAGGATCATCTATCACACCTATTGAAGTAGTGGTGACTCCTTCTGAGCAATCACCAGTGTCAGCAAGAGATGAGGGATACATTAACAAGTAACACAATGTATGAACTAGTGATTACTGTACTGTGATAGGATCAGGTGTAGACTTTGACTCTAATCCAATTACTATAATATTTGGTGTTGGAGAAGTGAGTGAAAGAGTTAATATACTAGTGAGCTGTGATGAGGAGGTGGAAGGAGAAGAAACATTTGATATAACCTTGTTCTGGACAAACAATAGTCCTCAATTGAGAAGTGGTAAACACACATCGGTGGGAAAGATATATGATTATAATACAGGTACAATAATGAGCAATTTTGTATAGTATAGATGTGTAATACTGTTAAATCTATAGTAGCAGTACATACTGCATACAGCATCAGATTCCTTTTAAGAATTCAAGAGTTTAAGATTTAAATGCAGTATGAAAACTAAGAAGAGACTTTTTCAAAATGCCCAACATTTAATGAAATTCAAAATCATGCAAATTCTAATTAGAATAACGGATCCAAGACAATAACAGATCCAGGATGGGGCATTTGGGGCAAATCCCTCCTTCACCCACTTCCCCCTTCTCCTACCTCTGTGGAAGAGCCATACTTCTTTTGATAGAAATACTATACACGTTGTCAGATTAAAAATGAAAACTGCATATTACCACCAATTATTACAAACACATCTGAAATCCAAGTTAAAACATCTGTCAAACACCCAAACTGTGTCACCTAGCACCTTCGGACCTACTAAGCACTTTTAAAAATAATTATCATGTTGCTGGTGTTTAAAACTTTCGTAGCCTTTTAAACTGCTTTTAAGACTTCACAACCATCTACAAATGCCATGATGACAAAAATCAACCTTCTAAGGAGTGATCATTGCTACTTAAAAAATGCAGCAACTAACAAGTGAACATGATCTGCTCCCCAACCACCTAGCTATATACAACTTAGCCAGTCTGTGCCCTTCCCCTTGCCAGCTCCTGGATCCGCAATTGCAAGATGTTTGAAAATTGGTATAACTCTAAGTTATCTTTTGCAATAATACTCAGAAAGTCCTCTGTGTCAATTGTGCTTGTCACACATTTTACTTTATAACTCTGTAGCAGTGTTCCAATTGCTTTGACACTATAAAGATTTTAGCTACCTGTTTACAGACAGATTTTCAACTTAGCAATTTATACTGTAGGAGTAACAAAAATATGAATGATTCATAACAAATTTTGTAGAGTGTGCCGAGAGAAATTTATGTTTATACAAAGAAATAATATAGCTATGTAGAAAACAAGAGAAATTTTAAGTCCAGGTATAGATCTTGAAGAATATTAAACCAATGTATGGATAGTGTGCCACCATGAGGATAAATATGGTGGGTTTTCATCATGGCACAATCAAGCTACAATGATAATCAACTATAATAACACTCATTTTCTCACCATATAACACACACTACTTGAGTTGACTTTCTTTGCTGTGCAACACACTGTTAAGTGTCTTTGTCTTGATATCGTTTATTGGCATTTTTGATTAATGCCATTTATTTTATATGCTAAATGTTGCAGTTGTTTTGAGGAACAACTTATTCAATGCTAATTGTGTTAATGCAGATAATTTGTATTTAATATTAGATTTGCATACCAAAAATATAGCTTGTATTTACTTGTTGTTATACAGTTGTGCTGTATGTTAGTATAATCACAATTTAGCATACATATTAAGCGCATAGCATAATATAATGGTTCTTTAGGCAAAAGGAAGATGTGTCCAACTCTCAATGATCCTGACAATGGCAAAGTAGTTCTGCTAAGTGACAGAAAGACTGTTGTTTTTACTTGTGAAAGTGGTTTTATTATTCTTGGAGAAGCATTCTTGTACTGTGATAATGGTAAATGGAAATCTGTTCCACCAAAATGTGTTTCTCCTACTGAATGTGCTAACAGACAGAATTAGATTGTTATCAGTAGTACTGAACATTAGCAACAATAGTTGTAGATATACTGTATTCTTTAGCCTTTTTCTATATGTGTGTGTAGTTTGCATGTGTGTGGGCATGTCTAGTAACATTCTCTGAGCTTGCAAACCTTTTCATTATTTATTTTATTATACTGCAATTGTGTATAGCTATATATTATGGGACATAGGCAACAATGGTACACTTAAAATTGCATGCATAAAGTTAACCAAGTGTATTGACTTTGTCAACTGAAATGGTTAGGGTTACATAAAATATTCCTGCATAATAAAAGCATAATAGGCTGGAGTGCTATGTCAGGGTAATGTTATGTAGCATAATTAGGGTAGACATTTGAAACTATGGAGCTTAATTATACATGAAAACAGAATGATATTCCCTAACACAGCAGCCAGTGGAAAGTGCAAACTGCAATAGAGCACTCAAATTCATTGTAGGAGCTGCAATATAATGCAAGCATAATGAAGAGCACAATAGGTGAAAATTTCTGAAAGCATTTTGGGTAAGCATATTTGACTCAGGCCTACAAAAGGTGCACTCAGTAAAAAGCAGAAAATTCTATGTCCACACATAGTCTAAGTTTTAACATGATGCATGTTTAGATGTATCATGTCTGTTTAACCATCTTCAATCATGACACATATGTGCATTTTTGTGTTATCATCTCCCCTCTGCTGCACTACAGAGTCAAATACCTACAGAGTCAAGTGAAATAAATGAATGGGATCACTTGCCTCCATAATTTAATATCTTGTCTAAAGTGCAAAACTTATAGAGTACTCATTCATTAACAAGTAGTCAAATAATATTTTGTAAATTATGATTTCTGGGCATGCCAAATGCTGTGATAATACTTTAGATAATACCATAATTATGTTGGTGTATTATATGCGCTATATCATCCCTATACTTTCATCTGGCCTGGGGTGAAAGTCTACATACACTTGTAATCCATATAACCAGTATATGGTTGACTGTGACAAAGACTCAGACTCAAAGTGTATATAGATTTTGGATGAAGCCAGATATGTTGGTAGATTTTGACACAGAAGTGTTATAATGATCGTGATGTTTATAGGATGACCATGCACACCTACGTATGTTGAATCTGTAATCATTTTGTGTCAGACATTGTAGTGGTTGTGCATACTATTTTGAAAAAAAAATTTTTTTAAACTTGCACTTTCAGATATTAGCTTTGAGGACAATGTTGATAGTTGTGTGTGCTGTCATGAAGCAAACTGACTTAAGTCAAATTTTGTGATCAGAGATAGAAAAGCTAGCATTATATAGGGTTTTGATAGTTGCATGTGCAGTCCAGTCAATCTATCCAGATATCCCACTTTAATTGCTCATAAATTTCCGTTTCTTGAATGTATACATGTACATACATTTATCTGATGTTTTGTCACATAATTGTGCTATGCAACAGTTTTAAGCGTTAAGTTGCTACCCTATTCAAGATATACTATGGGTTGTCAAGTCATGCTAATTAGAAAGGAATAAGAGTCAAACCAAAGTTTAGACTCTCTGAGAGCATCTTTTAAGGTTACATGTGCAATCCTTTAAAAGTTTATTTAAATTTTTACGTACGTAGTATGAAACTGTCTGAGATTGAATCTGAAAACATTAATTTTTGACCCAGTAATTTTTAAGCTCAAAGTGTCATCATCACAACAGCATTGGTTCTGCTTTTTCTGATGATGACACACATCCTATCACTATTGTTACTAGAGACTTTCTGGGAATCCCCACCTCATAAAGAATATTCATAAACTAAAATCAGTTTAGAAAAGTGGCACTAAACTTATTACTTGTATCCTCCTGGTGTGATTTTTATGTTGAAAGGCTTCAGAAACTCAGTCTGTCAAAATGTTCATTGTATCATTGGATCTAGCTACATGTAGCTAACTATGATTTATATAAAAATAGAGTTACATTTTTATAGTAAACTAAGGTCAAAAATTGGCCATAGACTTTGCAAATCAACTTTAATAGCTAAGGAAACTCCATTTTCACAAATGATTACCTCAAAATGTTGAACTAAAGTATACTTTTTAAACTGATATTTTTTATGTAACTGGCATTTTGATTTTGCTGTATAGGTAAACTTTGAGATTGGTTTTGATAAGACTACCATGGACTGGTGTACTTAAGTGTATATAGGCACAGCTGACACAGAATTTGTGTGTACATTTTCAATGTATAAGTATTTCACTAATCATGATCAGTGCATGTGGTTGCTTGGTCTTCATAAGTGGATTGCTTGTCTTTACACTATTATACCCCTAGCTGTTTACCCTGAACATTGCATGTTTTATGTTTTCATGTATAAGCTGAAACTATATAGCTATCTGTACCTTATTTACTTTCCACTGGAATTAGCTTAGCTATATCATAGGACCATAATACTCTAATACTCTAATATACTATACTCTAATAGAACAATACTCTATACGATACTCTAATAGAACAGTCATTACAGTACTCTAATAAATTGTGCTTCACTTTCAACACCTACCAACCATAGGATCTTGCTTTATCCATTTACAACAAATCAACTTACATAACTGCACATCCTAGCAGAACCAGAGGCCTCACTTTAAACTTATTAGTTTGGGAAATAAATGGTGTTGTAAAGGGAAGATTTTCACATACTTATACTCTGACAACCGATTAAATGTAAAGAAAAAATAATGTGTTTATATAGATTTATTTGCCTTGATGATGTGAAACATGTAGAAGTAGTTTATGTATGACTGAAGATGGTACATAATTATCAGTCTTTTGTGACATACTTTAACCATGGTATAGATATCTCCATCACCTTCAGTCAGTCAACATACAGGGTTAATGAAGATGATGGACCAGTACAACCTGTACTAGTTCTCAGTAACCCATCATCAACTGATATTACTGTACTAGTTAGAAGTACTGATGGATCAACTACTGGTAAGTGCATTACCATCTCCTATAAATTATTCATATTAACCCTTTAAGCTTTACAAAATGCATACATCATATCCACATAAGCCACTATAATATTATCTAATCCAAAACAGCCAAGCTGTAAAAAAAGGATGCGGCACTCAGAAAGGCTATGGTGAAAAAAGATGTGAAATCCAAGGTGGCGGCCAAGAATTGGCTGTGATGGTAGGTTAATGGTAAAAATTTTAATAACGACAATTCAGGTGAATTTAGTGCCGCTAGGTCTTGGCACAAAATTCGCCTGAATTGTCGTTATTAAAATTTTTACCATTAACCTACCTTCACAGCCATTTCTTGGCTGCCTCCTTGGATTTCACATCTTTTTTCACCATAGCCTTTCTGAGGACCGCACTCTTTTCTTACAGCTTGGCTGTTTTGCATTAGATTTCACTTCTTTTTGTATTTGTATACCCCAAAGCTGGCCTATGGCTGGCTTCAAAGCTGGCCTATGGCTGGCTTTGGGGCTTTTTTAACCTATCTTTTTTTCTTTACCACAAGAAGAAGAGAAAGATGAAGAAGTTTTTACATACTTTAACTAATTCTGATTTTATCAGTAAATGTACAAATTATATATATACATTTAATAATGCATTTATTACATGTTAATTATTCCCTACAGATAACTTGTTTGCAACTCTCTACAGGGTGATTTGTTTGTAGCTGAACTCCCTACAAGGTAACTTCTTCTAGCTGATCTTTCTACGGGGCGATTTGTTTGTAACTGAGTTCTCTACAGGGTGATTTGTTTGCAGATGAACTCTCTACATGGTGGTTTCTTTATAGCTGAACTCTCTACAAGGTGACTTCTTCTAGCTGATCTCTCTACAGGGTGATTTGTTTGTAGTTGAACTCTCTACAGGTTATTTGTTTGTAGCTGAACTCCTTACATTGTGTCTAGTTTCTAGCTGATCTCTCTACAGGGTGATTTGTTTGTAACTGATCTCTCTACAAGGTGATTTGTTTGTAGCTGATCTCTCTGCAGGTTGATTTGTTTGTAGCTGAATTCTCTACAGAATGATTTATTTCTAGCTGATCTCTCTGTAGGTTGATTTGTTTGTAGCTGAATTCTCTACAGGGTGATTTTTTGTAGCTGACCTCTCTTCAGGGTGATGTATTTCTAGCTGATTTCTCTACAGGTTGATTTGTTTGTAGCCGATCTCTCTACAGGGTAATTTGTTTATAGTTGAACTATCTATAAAGTGATTTGTTTGTAGCTGATCTCTCTATAGGTTGATTTTTTTAGCTGAATTCTCTACAGGGTGATTTATTTGTAGCTGAACTCCTTACATTGTGTCTAATTTCTAGCTGATCTCTCTACAGGGTGATTTGTTTGTAGCTGAAATCTCTACAGGGTGATTTGCTTGTAGCTGAACTCCTTACATTGTGTCTAGTTTCTAGCTGATCTTTCTACAGGGTGATTTGTTTGTAGCTAAAATCTCTACAGGGTGATTTTCTTGTAGCTGAACTCCTTACATTGTGTCTAGTTTCTAGCTGATCTCTCTACAGGGTGATTTCTTTGTAACTGATCTCTCTACAAGTTGATTTGTGTGTAGCTGATCTCTCTGCAGGTTGATATGTTTGTAGCCGATCTCTCTACAGGGTAATTTGTTTGTAACTGAACTATCTATAAGATGATTTGTTTGTAGCTGATCTCTCTGCAGGTTAATTTGTTTTAGCTGAACTCTCTACAGGGTGATTTACCTGTAGCTGAACTCCTTGCATTGTGTCTAGTTTCTAGCTGATCTCTCTACAGGGTGATTTGTTTGTAGCTGATCTCTCTACAAGTTGATTTGTGTGTAGCTGATCTCTCTGCAGGTTGATTTGTTTGCAGCTGATCTCTCTACAGGGTAATTTGTTTGTAGCTGAACTCTCTATAAGGTGATTTGTTTGTAGCTGATCTCTCTGCAGGTTGATTTGTTTTAGCTGAACTCTCTACAGGGTGATTTGCTTCTAGCTGAACTTGTCTATTTTCTAGCTAATGTCTCTACAGGGTGCCTTTTTGTAGCTGAACTCTCCTCAGGGTGATCTGTTTCTAGCTTATCTCTCTACAGGTTGATTTGTGTATAACTGATCTCTTTACAAGCTGATTTGTTTGTAGCTGATCTCTCTGCAGGTTGATTTGTTTCTAGCTGATCTCTCTCTACAAGTTGATTTGTTTGTAGCTGATCTCTCTACAGGGTAATTTGTTTGTAGCTGAACTCTCTCCACAGTGACATGTGTGTAGCTGAATTCTGTAGAGAGTGACTTAATTGTAGCTGAACTCTCGACAGGGTGCATGACTTGTTTATAGCTGAACTCTCTTCAGTGTGACTTGTAATGTTCTGAATCTCTACAGTGATATATTTATAGCTTAACTCTCCACAGGGTGACTTGCTTCCAGTTGAACTGTCTATAAGAGTAACTATTTGTGGCTGAACTCCCTACAGAATAACTTGCAATGTAATAGAACTCTATAATGGAGTAAGCTGAATGCTCTATTAGGGTGACTGTTCTATTAGAGTAAACCCTTGCATGATGCTGAGAGACAAGTTGGGCTAAAAAAGGTGATGAGTTTATCCCAAACACTAAGCGATTAAATTGGTATTCAGTTGGTTTCTTCTTAAAATCAATGTCTCTACATAAAAATTGATGATATGGCCTATCCTTAGGATACAATTTTACTCTTAAATACATTTCTGCGATGTCGCAAGCCAAAGCAATGGGATACCTTCTGAACCGGAGTAAAACATTAAACAAGTCATTCTGTAATTTGGGACCTTGGTGTATAACATCATTTAGGGCAACATTATTGTACTTAGCTAAAGCATCAAATACTATTCGTACCTTTGTGGTTGATCGATCCTTCTTCACAACAGGAAAGTGAGGTAAGTACCATCTCACTGCTTGGTTATCCTCCATTAAAGGTACCTTTGTCACATATCACTTTTCAAGATGTTTACCAATTATCTTCTTGTATTCTTCAGCAATTTCTGGTTCTCTAAACAATCGTCTCTCCAGGTTGTATAGTCTCTTCTCTGCCATCTCGTAATTGTTTGGTAAGTTAATAAATTCTTCCTTCCAAGGAATAGCGACTCTATAACAACCATTGTTGTAGGCTATAGATGTTTCTGTCATATTTAAAACCAGATTATCCTCAGCTTTCAATATTGAAAATTCTTCTGTCCCACTAGTATAAACTTCCCAAAACTTTTGTAACATCAAATTTACCTTTTCAGTATCTGTCTGACCCACAGAAAAGAAGGTACAAGCAAAGTTATTACTCAGTTTTGTTTGTTTATTGTCATCCATGGCACCGATACATGTCCAACCTAATGGGGTAAGATGTGCCACTGGCTGGCCAGGTGCTCCACGAATATCTTTAAATGAAAAATGGAGGTCTGCACAATCAAGGCCAATCAACACATCCACTGTTGGTCATGATCCTAGTTTAGGAAATTCCAAATGTTGTAAATGAGCCCATTTTGCAGCAGATGATTTCCAATCAATGGCCTTCAACTCCCTAGTAACTCTGTCTGCTGTAAGGGCAGTAATTGTCACAGCAGCTCTTCCATCCAAACTTTCAATAGTACATTCCACAGGAGATGTTTCAAAAGCTTCAACATGACCATTTAATACGCTAACATTAACCTTTTAACTGTCCTTGTAGACCAAGTTCTGCTGCAACATCTGAGTTGATGTAAGTTTTTGTGCTAGCATAATCCTATAATGCGTTCACTTTAACCTTTCTATTACCATTTCTCAAATACACTGGAATTGTCCTCAGAGCAATGGTACCTGGGTTTGTTGTAATTGTGGTGTATGATTCGTTTTGACCTGGGTCACTAGTAGCTTTTGGCTCCCCCTCATTTGGAGCACAAATCGTCTTCTCACTGGCCACATCATGTTTACTCAGTAACTGTAGTTCTTCCTTCCCATGTACCACGCCTTTATTTTGACTACTGGAATGAGGACCTCGATCTTTGTGTAGTAATCTATGATGAACTTCTTTGCAGTTGTCAATTCCACATATTCTTGTTCGGTTACAATACTTTCCAAGTGACCATCGCCTAAACAACGGAAGCACAATTTACACTGTTTAGCACTGTCCCACCTGTTCTGTAAATCCATCTGTTTAAAGTCAGGACATGCCCATGCTCCATGGGGTTTACTGCACACCCTACAGACTCTTGAACTCTGTCTGTCTTTACTAGTAACCTGCTTGACATTGGATTTACCAAAGAAACTATACGGTACATCTTTCTTAAATTTCTTAACTTCATACCTTCCTGATTTAACTGTGGAAAATCCATGGACTGCTTCCAGGGCTTTTGTTTGAAACTCTACGTCCTGGATAACCCACTCTTTCAAACTTTCAGCTGACTCTCGTTTGTGGTTTTCAAATATCCACCTATGATAACCTGATAACATTGTTGTGGGTAGCTTCTTCTGTAATTTCAAATATAACAGGCCATCATTAAATTCTTCAAAGCAATTGGCTTCCTTTAGGTTAACAATGGTAACATCTAATAAATCTGCAAACTTTTCTATATCTCTGTGACTTCCTGGATTAATAGGCCTGAAGTTATCCACTTCTTCCAAATACAAAGCTATTTGGCGACGCTGTCCTCCGAACTTTCTTTCTAGCCTCTCCTTAGCAGTGTGGTATGCTGTTGCCGAATGTCCCAAACTATCAATGGCCTTTAGTACCTCCCCTGCCAGACACTGCCCCAACTGTAGCAGTTTGTACTCTGGTGTAGCAGGAGCATTGTCCACACAAGCTGTAAATGCAGCTTTCCAATTTTGATAAGTCTTTTTGTCACCTGAAAAAACTGGGATTGTTACTCTTTTTAGCTGTTTCCACAAATCTAACCCAATAAGCCCGGGGTCTGTACAATTATTCTGACTAGCATTACTCACGGAAACTGACTCAGGACAGCTTCTCTCTTGTGGTGGCTGGTGATCTGGAGGAGCTTCTTGTTGAGGTAGCCCAGGTTCCTTTCTATTTGGCTGTTGTCTATCTTCTTTTTGTTGTTGTAATCTATTTAGGAACTAGTCATACCTCCTTGGTGTGCTTAGTGAATCCAAGACTTCCTGCGCTCGATTCTGCGCATTGCTATAATTCTATTTCAATCTTTTCTATTTCATCACTAAGCTTGTCTGCACTCTTACTATCTTTGTCTAACTTGTACCTATCATATAACCTCTCCATAACATTCATAGCACATCCTAAAGCTACATCTAACTCCTCACAAATACCTTTTATTTCTACACTGTCTGTATCCTCTCTCTGAATTACTGTCAATAAACACCTTCTAACCTTTGTAAACCCTGTCTTTGCTGTTGCCTTTTCCCTCTTTAAGTCACTTACTGTTTGTTCAAGCTGTGTGGTCTGAAATCCTCCATCAGAAAGGCCATTCTCTGGCAGTAAAGAAGCTTCTTCTTCTTGACCTTTTTCCTGACCTTCACTCATCCTTAACCATCCTCTGCTACCAGAAAGTTCCTTGTTCTAAAGACCTGTTCAATAAATAAAGAATAATGATATTTTATTGACAGCAATATCAGTAATTAGAAGTAACAAAGAATAATCAATTTAATTTCATAGATCTACCAATAGAAGTACTAGATTGTTTTAGAACATTCAATGTATGTTCTATTAGAAATCCTCAAAAAATATGCACTCTATTAGAGTATTACAATAATATTGAATTAAATCATGCAATGAAATACATTTATAAGTCTGTCTTCAATAATCAACATTGTATCTACATAGAAAAGAAGAAATGTGAGTAAAACAAACCTTAAAGTCAGCCATAGGCTGGTTTTGTGACCTTATAAAATACAAAAAGGAGTGAAATCCACACAAAAACAACCAAGCTGTGTGCAGCCTTAAGCCTGGGTGAAAAAAGTTGTGAAATCAAAGGTGGTGGCCAAGAAATGGCTGCTATGATATTAATGCTAAAAAATTTTAATAATGGCTGTGTGCTTTGTTAACATTTATTAGCATTAACATTGCAGCCATTTCTTTGCCGCCACCTTTGATTTCATGACTTTTTTCACCCAGGCTTTTTAAGGCTGCACCATTTTTTCACAGCTTGGCTGTTTTTGTGTGGATTATGTTTACTGTAAATTTCTTTATTATCAGGAAACTGAGTGCATACACACAGTGCTGCATTGCAAGTGCACACCAGGCCATGTTGAGTGTGTAATGTGCAACATGTGAAAAGTTGTTTACAAGTAAATGTTTTCTTTTTTCAAGCTTCCACAGTTGTGTTCAGTCAGTCAGCATACAGTGTTAATGAAGATTCTGGACAAGCACAACCTGTACTAGTTCTCAGTAACCCATCATCAACTGATATTACTGTGCAAGTGTCCACTACTAATGGATCAGCTACTGGTGAGTATGTAAATTATTTAACAAAAATGTATAATTGGTTGTTAATAAGCAGGTATTGATTATGAAGTTGGACCCTACAATATTACATTTCCTGCGAGAGTGACCAGTGTTCAATTTGATATTCCAGTACAAGATGATAATATATTGGAAGGAAATGAATCATTTACAATAATGATTACAAATGGTTTGCTACCGGAAGGAGTATCTGCTAAACATGGTGATCATGATCAGGCTTATGTGACTATTGTAGACACCACTAGTAAGTCACTAACAGTTTTATAGCTAAATTGTTAATTCATCATTTTTGTTCCCAGTATCTACTGTGACTTTCTCTCCATCAACATACAGTGTTAATGAAAGTGATGGAAATGTTGACATTACACTACATCACAGTAATCCATCATCAATTGACATCACATTAATAGTGAATAGTAATAGTGTTGCTGCTAGTGGTGAGTAATTACAGGTACATTCATTGTAGAGTCAGTTGTACTATTGATGTGTAGGTAGTGACTACATTTATGAACCATACACTGTTACAATTCCTGCCAGAGAGAATGATGTTACATTCAGTGTTACAATAACTGATGATGACATTCGTGAAATGTCAGAAACATTTAATCTTATTATTGATCCATCATCACTACCCAATGGTGTTACTAGTAGTAATAATGTTACTGTAACTATACTGGACCATGATGGTGAGTGGGGTGAACTTATAGAATAATTGTTGTAGACTGTGCTTTATTTAATGTATGTATATAGCTGTGAATGTAAGATTTAGACGGTCTATATACAGAGTTTTCGAGAGAAGGAAAATAAAGCAACAATTTAATCTCATTCTCAGTAATCCATCATCAACTGATATCACTATACTAGTTCAAACAAGTGATGATACTGCAATTGGTATAGACATATTGTTTTGGGTAATATCATATTATGGTATAATACAGGTGGTGATGATTATAATAGTGGGTCATATAACATCACTTTTCCAGCTGGAATGACAAAAGCATCCTTTAATGTTCATATAATTGATGACAACATATTGGAAAGTGATGAACAATTTCAACTTAGCATCATTTTTAACTCACTACCTGATCGTGTTACTGTAAGTGATCCCAGAAAAGCTGCAGTGATTATAGAGGATGACGATTGTGAGTTCTTACTCTTGCTATTATGTGCTAATGTATAAATCAACTTGATATTTAACAGACATTGATATTGCATTTGCCCAGTCAACATACAGTGTTAATGAAGATGATGGATCAGCACAACCTGTACTAGTTCTCAGTAACCCATCATCAACTAATATTACTGTACAAGTGTCCACCACTAATGGATCAGCTACTGGTGAGTATGTAAATTATTTAACAAAAATGTATAATTGATTGTTAATAAGTAGGTATTGATTATGGAGTTGGACCCTACAATATTACATTTCCTGCTGGAGTGACCAGTGTTCAATTTGATATTCCAGTACAAGATGATAATATATTGGAAGGAAATGAATCATTTACAATAATGATTACAAATGGTTTGCTACCGGAAGGAGTATCTGCTAAACATGGTGATCATGATCAGGCTTATGTGACTATAATAGACACCACTAGTAAGTCACTAACAGTTCTATAGCTAAATTGTTAATTCATCATTTTTGTTCCCAGTATCTACTGTGACTTTCTCTCCATCAACATACAGTGTTAATGAAAGTGATGGAAATGTTTACATTACACTACATCACAGTAATCCATCATCAATTGACATCACATTAATAGTAAATAGTAAAAGTGTTACTGCTAGTGGTGAGTGATTTACATTCATTGTAGAGTCAGTTGTAGTATTAATTTGTAGGTAGTGACTACAATTCTGGACCATACACTGTTACAATTCCTGCCAGAGAGAATGATGTTACATTTAGTATTACAGTAACTGATGATGATATTCGTGAAATGTCAGAAACATTTAATCTTATTATTGATCCATCATCACTACCCAATGGTGTTACTAGTAGTAATAATGTTACTGTAACTATACTGGACCATGATGGTGAGTGTAGGAAAATAACATACATTATACTTCAAACATATTTTATATTAATAGTTGTCAGTGTAAGGTTTGGTATGGCAACATACAGTGTTAATGAGAGAAATGGTAAAAGACAAAGAAATGTAGTAGTAGATCTCATTCTCAGCAACCCATCATCGACATCAATCATAGTAAATGTCCAAGCCACAGATGTTACAACAACTGGTATGAATATTGCATACTACATGTGCAATGTCCAATTAATACACAGGAGGAGGTATTGATTATGATTCTGGACCATACACTGTCATATTTCCTGCTAGAGTGACCAGTGTTACATTTATTGTTCCTATAACTGGTGATAATATGTTGGAAAGCAATGAACAATTTCAACTTAATTTTTCAAACACTTAACCTGTTCATGTTACTATTGGTAACCCCAATCAGGCCACAGTTACTATAACAGATAATGATGGTAAGATATCTGTGTTGATTAGTTTTTTTGTAGCATTATAATCATGCAGATATCACAGTCACCTTCAACCAGTCAACATACAGTGTTAATGAAGATGATGGACCAGCACAACCTGTACTAGTTCTCAGTAACCCATCATCAACTGATTTGATGTTCCAATAAAAAATGATAATGTACTGGAAAGAAATGAAACATTCACATTAATGATAGCCACTTCATTACCTGATAAGGTCACTGGTCAGGGTCAAGCAGTAGTTACCATTCTGAATAATGATAGTAAGTTAAATACTATTTGCACAAAAACAGCCAAGTCACAAAAAAGGATACAATCACTTCAAAAAAATTGTAAAAGTGTAGGTTAGAGACCTAGCACAAGGATCTTCATGGATTTTAAAAACTGAGCGAAGTGAGGTTGTAAAATCTATGAAGATCCGAGGGCGTGGACTCTAACTGACTTAGAAAAATGTGTGTTTTATATGGGCATATAGGCGGAGTCATTGTGGGATTGGGTTATACGTGTGTCATACTGAAATCATCACACAATGTTAAGATAATCACAGAAGAGTGAACATGCTTTTGTCGAAGTGTTTAAACATCAAAGCTCGCACTACTTCACCCTGTACAGAGCATAGCTACAAACAGATCACCATGTAGAGAGTTCAAGTAGAAACAAGTCATGCTGTTGAGAAATCAGCTAGAAGAAGTCACTTTATAGAGAGTTCAGCTACAGAAAACTACCCTGTGGAGAACTAGACTATGAACAGATCATCCTGGAGAGGAAACAAGCTGCAAACAAGTTACCCTGTAGAGAGATCAGCTAGAAGAAGTCACCTTGTAGAGAGTTTAGACACAAAGGAACTACCCTTTAAAGAGTTCAGTTATTAACAAATCACACCCTGCAGAGGGTTCAGCTACAAATAAATCACCCTGTAGAGAGTTCAGCTACAAACAAATCACCGAGCAGGGATCTTGACTACAAACAAATCATCTTGTATAGAGTTCAGCTACAAATAAACCACCCTGTAGAGAGTTCAGCAACAAAGGAACCATCCTGTACAGAGTTCAGCTAGAAACAAGTCACCTTATAGAGGGATAAGCTAGAAACAAGTCACCTTGTAGAGAGCTCAGCTCCAAATAGATAGTTCAGCTATGAAAAGATCACCCTGTAGAGAATTCAGCTATGAAAGATCTCCCTAGAAAGAGTTCAGCTCGAAACAAGTGACCCAGTAGAGAGATCAGCTAGAAACAAGTGACCCTGTAGAGGAATCAGCGAGAAAGTCACTTTGTAGAGAGTTCGGCCACAAAAAAACATCCTGCAGAGATTCCAGTCACAAACAGTTTACTCTGTAGAGATATCAACTTGAAACAAGTCACCCAGTAGAGAGATCAGCTAGAAACAAGTCACCTTGTAGAAAGATCAGCTAGAAGAAGTCAGCTTGTAGAGAGTTCAGTTATAAACAAATCATCCTGCAGAGTTCATTTATTAAATTCAACTGCAAACAAAACACCTTGTACAGAGATCAGCTTGAAACTATACACAATGTAGGGAATTCAGCTACAAGCAAATCACCCTGTAGAGAGTTCAAGCTACTCTGTAGAGAGATCAGCTACAAGCAAATCACCCTATAGAGAGATCAGCTAGAAAAAGTCACCAAGTAGAGACTTCAGTTACAAATAAATCACCCTGTAGAGAGTTCAGTGGCAAACAGATCACCCTGTAGAAGGTTCAGCTAGATACAAGTCATGCTGCAGAGAGATCAGCTAGAAGACGTCACCTTGTAGAGAGAAACAAGTAACCTTGTAGAAAGTTCAGCTACAAAGAAACCATCCTGTAGAGAGTTCAGCTACAAACAAATCACCATACAGAGTTCAGTTGCAAACAAATCACCCTGTTGAGAGTTCAGCTACAAACACATCACCCTGTAGAGAGTTCAGCTAGATAAAACTCACCCTGCAGAGAGATCAGCTAGAAAAAGTCACCTTGTAGAGAGTTCAGCTCCAAAGAACCCACTCTGTAGAGAGTTCAGCTACAAAGAAGTTACCCTATAGAGATTAGCTAGAAAGAAGCCTGTAGAAAGCTCGACTATAATCAAATTACCTTGCAGAGAGTTCAGCAAAAAACAAACACTTTATAGTGAGATGAGCTAGAAACAAGTCACCATGTAGAGTTCAGCTACAAAGAAACCATCCTGTAGATGGTTCAGCTACATTTCAAGTCACCCACAGAGAGATCAGTTGCAAAAAAATATCCTGAGGGGAATAATTGGCACGTAATAAATATATGTATAAAATTTATATAATTACTAAGAAAATCAAAAATAGTTGAAGTATTACAATCTTTAAGTTCTTTTCTACTTCCTGTGGTAAAAAAAAAAAACAGATGGGTACACAAATACAAATAGAAGTGATAACTAATCAAAAACAGCAAAGCTATAAAAAAAGGTGAGGCCATCTTGGCACAAAATTCACCTGAATTGTCATTATTAATTTTTTTTACCATTAACCTACCATCACAGCCACCATAGCCTTTTTGAGGGCAGCACTCTTTTTTACAGCTTGGCTGTTTTGGATTAGATTTTATTGTCAGTAGCAGCAGCATCATTTTCCGTATAATGTATAATAAATTTTATTTGTCTTGAACAACACCTTGATTTCACACCATTAATGCAATTAAGCATTTCATTTCTGATAGTTATAGAATACTTGGCATTTTTGAGATTGATATAAACTTACTTTCTTTCAATTAGTTCTTCGTATTCAGTTTTCATCAACACGCTTTAGTGGATCAGAATCATCTGGTGAAGTGTTAGTCAGTATTGTGATATCGGGAGGAAGTTATGGTAGAAATATTAAAATATATGTCAGTCTACGTGGAATAAATGCAACAGGTCAGTAGATACTTATAAGTATTATTAGCTAATTAGATAAAGCCATTTTTGAAACAATTAACAATTCTGTCTACAGTTATACACAGATATAGAAAGCTATCACAAAAACTAATTATGGCTTGTATCATCCTATCTTTAAAGAATAAAGTCATTGTTGTTGTTATTGGTTTAGTTTTCATGCAATAAATCATTTGTTTACAATTAGCTTTGTTTACTTTAGTTAATATGTCTATGCGTTATGCAAAAGTAATAATTAAATAACTTTCAGAAGAAAACGACTTCCGTTCTACTCGTCTCACTGCTAAAATTCCTGCTAATGCCACTACCACTACAGTGAGAGTACCAGTGAAGAGTGATAATATTGTTGAGGGAGATGAGGTGTTTAGTATGAACTTAAATGTACCATCATCACTTGGTCCTGGAATAGTAGCTGGCTCTGTTACTAGTGCAACTGGAATAATACTGGATTCTACTGGTAAGCTGAAACATTTGCAAAGTAATTATTTACATAAATGTTATCACAGATATAACAGTGCAGTTCACACAAACACAATACACTGGTTCAGAAGATACAGGATTTGTACTGGTAACATTGGAATTAGTTGGAGGAACATCCAGTAGACCATTTAATGTCACTGTTACTCCATTAGAACAGTCACCAGTGTCTGCAAGTAATGTTGTGTATTTCTATTATTGCTGCATCTTCATCTGATTGTGTTATAGGTAGCTCTGATTTTAATTCTAGAGCTTCTGTTGTAACATTTAATCCTGGAGATATTGCTAAATCGTCAAATATACCAGTATATAAAGATAACATAGTTGAATTCAATGAAACATTTAATATTGTCATATCACTGTCACCTTTCCTTAACCTTCGTATTAATGTAGACAAAAATTCCATTGAAGGACACATAGTAGATTCTACTGGTAAAAGTAGTGTTTACATTTAGGTACCTTGTTGTATATCACTCAGTTGGTTTAAATGTAAAAAATAATTGTTAAGTTGCTTTGCAATGTTTACATTGTTTTGTAGTGATTGCCTCAATCACAAAACATCCCAACAATTTAACAACTGTATATGAGGGTACAACAGTCACTTTATCATGTGAGGCAACAGCTAGTGGTCCCATTACATATCAGTGGAGGAGAAGTAATGGAGTGATAACTGGTGACAGATTTAATGGTGTCAACACACCTACACTAACTATACCATCACTTACACAAAATGATGAGGATGAGTATTACTGTACTGCTAGTTATGGTGTATATGTGAATGGGACAAGTTATGTAGCAGAGTCAGAGAGAGCAAAAGTTGTTGCGTTTGGTGAGACCACATGCATTATTATTATTACACTTGTGTAAGAGTTGTGCAAAATCTGTGATATATAACTTTCATGATCTTTTATTTGTTATCAAGCCAGCATTTACATTGTCTGTTTGTATTTAGTTATTTATGCATCACTATGCATAGGCCCTCCAGTAGTAGAACCATTTGATTCAGTGTATTATGCTATTGCTGGACAACCGTTTACTTTCAACTGTTCTGCCATAAATGATGATGATTCACCCAACAGTTTAACATTTGTTTGGTTTAAGGACAACAACTTAATCAATGAAAATATTGTACAAGTAAAAGTGGTGAACTCCACCACATCTCAGCTAGTTATAACACAGTTGGATCCTGACCAACACAGTGGACAATATTCTTGTGGAGTATATAATAATGAGGTATCTGATACTGTGTATATATCTACTAGTTTAATAATTGAAGGTTAGTTTGCATATGTATATGCTCAACAACTGTGATTAAATAGTTATTGATATACAGTTGCAGACTTTACTAAACTATTGGCCAGTGCAGTTGAATCATTCAGAATCAACGAAACAAGTTATGCTGTTAACATCAGATTTGTGTTGCCATATTTCTATGATGAACCAATCAGGTATGTACAGGGTACCTTGTATAGAATTTTTTATACATGGTGGCTAGCAGCAAACTGCTACAATAGTTTTGATGCAAATTGTGATAGCAGAAAAATATCACATTGGCCCAAAAAGGAGGTGCTTAATATATACCTGTACCCTAGTAGATGTTGTGCATTCAGTCATAAGTAATGAATACATCTCCAGGTCCATTTAACATGAGGTGCAAAGTGTGGTTATAATTATGCTAGGGCTTGCATGGTTGGTTGCACTTATGGCAAGTAGCACCTGGATTACATGCATCACCTCATTTCTGACTGTTGCAATTGGAAACGTAAAACTGTGTGTGCTCTCACTTAAGATATCACTATACAAATAAGTACTATTCCATAGCTAACACCTGCTATACACCAAGGAATAATTATCACTCAAAGTAAACAAGTTCTGTTAAATTCCATATCCAAAATAAGGGAAGCAGATAAAAAACAGAGCAAGAGAGTGAATATTTGATGCATTAATGCTTAATAGCAAGCCTCTCTTGCAATACCTTTATTCAGAATGTTCCCTTATATTCAACCATATCAAACAGTACGGTAATACTGTTTAAGTATGATTCCCCCAAAAGTGATGTGCCACCTATGATTCCGCCTTTAAACATCATTCTAGAGGCATCTTACATGACAAAAATCACCAAAAAAGAAAACATTTACAGGTGGCTGGATATATACATTGAAAAATCACTGAAACTCAAATTTTTGTATACTAACCAGTCTTCCTGCCTGACCATAGCTACAAGGCTGGAGGCCAAAAGAAGCAGTGCACGGCCATTATTTTATGCCACAATAACAAACTCACAATTGGCATGTACCTTTTAGGGCTCCAACGAGTGCGTGCCATTGTCTTTCCTTTTATCTTCAATCAGGCTGGTCATCGTCTTCTTCATGCGATGAAATCATATTGAGGCATTAGTCTTCCCTATCAGCACTTCCCTTGAGCAGCACAACAGATGCCACAAACTTACTTAAAATGCTTACACTCAGTAAATATCTGTAACTTCACAATAGGCTCAAGACAATGCCCATTGATAATCTTGGTTGATTAATAATGATCAAGCATGGAGATCACACTTCTTAGTAATCATGTTTACTTGATCACATGTACAATGACCACACCCTTATTAGTCTAGTTGTACTCATAATGCTAGCTCAGTGAAAATATGAAATCGTGATATGGCACCTGGTAGGTGAAATGCCGACTTGAGATACTCTAACACCCTAATAGAACACTTACAAGTGTTAGCTTCATGCACCAAACTAGTATATTAAAATTATTTTGTTGATTTAAAATGAAGTAGGGATCTGAGTGATAATAAGAAGGGCTTTGCTGTATATACCACCATTCATCTCTTGTTTCATTACATTTTATTGTTTGGATCTCTTTAAATCAACAATTTTTGTTAATATACTAGTACAGTATATGTATCCTGTCTATGAGAGTGATGTCACTGTTATCATACAAGTCCAAGGCAGAACTGAGGACAAGTGTGATAGCAATGATATTGTCGGAGTAGACGGGATATATCACAGTGCGAGGATATTAAAGTAAGTTCCTGTTAGTGAACACAAGATTTTGTCCGGATTGTGTAAAGATTGCTACTAGAGAGTCACTATATACTAGCTACAAACTATGGAGATGGTTGATTGTATGAAGTGGCAATGTCCAGGTATGATTAGCCTTTGTTTTGGGTTGGTGGAATGGCATTGCTTGGTATCCAAGATCTATATAAAAAGACTCGATATGTGATGAGGATTACTCATCACATATGCTACTAGATTTAAAGCAACACATATGTTAACTTTATAATTATTGTTGTATGACATGTAAACACATAACTCCAGTTTCATAAATTGTCAGTGATACATAATTATATAGAATAGTTGTATATAACAGCATTACCTGATATGTATGTCCAACAGCCCAAGATTCTTAGGCCCAAGGGCTGAGGGCATACATGTCAGGCAAAAGCCCAAATTAATGTCCCATGTTACGTAAACCTAATATGTAGCACTTCCAGTTTGCACCTGGCGATCAATCACCCAAGCCAATACGAGTGCAACTATTGAATATATTATATATAAAATTAATGCGTGAAAGATTTGATTGTGGGTCAGTAGCTGGTACGTTCTGACTATGTTTGGCAATGTTGAATGGACAAATCCTAGAGATATCACACAAAATTTCAGTTATGCAAGTTTAATGTTTTAATCAGTACTATTGTATTGATTATGGCATACTTACTAAAGGTAAGCTTTCTTGTATTTTCATGTAAAGTGGCAGCTTCGTTGTATCAGTAATGTGGGTGTGGGTCTGTATTCAAAACTGTGTGGAAACACTTGCTGTAGCACTAGTTCTCACCTTATCCCAACATTTTTCAACTCATAGGATAGTGAGAACAACAAAATGCCTCTGAGTGGTTTTCATGGCCTAATCCAAGCCAGGGCTACAACCAGGCAGCAATTATATAGACCAGCGTTGAAACCGGGTCACTACTACTGACCCGGATGACCCACTGACCCAGATAGCAATCCGAGTCAGACCCGGATGTGACCCAGATTGACCTGGATTAAATTAAGCCGAGATGCGCGATAAGAACTATGTTTTGGGTATTCTCGAGCAAACGAAACTACGTTTTGAGCGTTCAAATTGTGTTGAGTAAACGAGTAGTTATGTGATAACTAAGTTAGTACAGTACATAAGCCCTTAAATTGACATAATCGTTCACTTTTTGATAAAAGCACCAATTTTTTTACAAAGTATATGTAGCGTGCACTAAGTGTGTTAAGGAGGGGAGGCACATAAAAAGTCCTCAGGAACACCCCTTTTTGCACTCTGACAAGAAAAGTATTTGTTACTATTAAAAATCAATCATGTTTCTGTCAAGTTAACTGCTGGGCCTAGTATCATAGCAGTACAAAGCGTACAGCTGGAACATAATAGCCTATTAGTAATCTATAAAAAACAAATAGCTTACTCACCTAGGCAGTAAACAAAATCACTAAAATTTCCATTTGCAGGGATTCTGTTAAAATTTTGGACCTTCAGTGCTGACGATTGTGTAGTACTATGTACAAGGATTATCCTGATGTATATCGTTTCTTTATTAAAGGGGTATAACAAAAGTTATTTAATACTAAAGTCACAGGTGGATATCTCAACAGAAAACCATGAACTAGAGCAGTTCAATTATCAAGCACAAAGCTTGAACAAAAGGTCCTTTGTCCTTATACTGGGCACTATATGAAAGGTAATTGTGACTGAATTTGACAAAACAAGGCTTCGACGCACAAAACTTTGTTAGGAGATATGGCGATTTTAAGTAATCATTGTGTAATAACTTCCCAGTGCCTACAGCTGTGCAAACAAAACTTGCACCAATTGTTCATCTATTTACTAGCTATCACTGAGTGGGTGTATAAATTTCTGATGCCCAAAATTTGCCCTGTTTTGGGCAGCTTTTTTCGAGCGAGTAATAATATCACAGGTGGTAGCAATAGGGTGGGAGGGTGGGGGTAGCAATAGGGTGGGAGGGTGGGGGTGGTGGGTGGGCTCAATATAGGGGTTGTAAAATGAAGTAAGAAGATGAATGGAATCCAGAGGCCAAGTTTGGGCCCTCCATGGCTTTCCATGGCCCTCACATCTCTCCAAATTGAGTGAGAACACTATTGACGAGCTCTCTGTGAGGTCCCAGCTCACCACACACCATTATCACAAAGTCATGGCCATTTAATAGCACCTTTCCCCCTCTTGTGGCTTGACAGGGTCGGAAGAAAGCTGCTACAGAAACCAGATTTACCAGTCCTGAAGGAAGTACAGTGTGGAATATGGTAGTGTGTTAGACCAGCAATCCATTTCTGGCAAAAACATAAGTTTGATTTTGTGTGTGTGGAAGCCTTGTTATATGAAATCCGGTCACAATTAAATTTCTAGTTTAATGCAGGCAGTTGCAAGTTGTTTCAACACCTTGTTCTCAAGTTACAGCGCTTTCAATTCAGTGTAATATAGCATAAGCAAGAAAAGCACACAGATGAGTATTAAGGTATATTTCTTAGTGCTGTGATAATGCTCAAAATAAGCATAAAGGAGCTGGGTTCCAATGAAGTGAGATTTTGAGCACTAAGAAGTACTTATGACACATCCTTGTGTTTTTCTTGCTTATGCTATATCACACTGAATTGAAAATGCTGTAACTTGTACAAGATGTTGAAACAACTTGCAACTGCCTTCATTAAACTAGACATTTAATTACCTTCCATATGGTGCCCAGTATAAGGACAAGGGACCTCTTGTTCAAGCTCTGTGCTTGATAATTGAACTGCTGTAGTTCATGATTTTCTGTTGAGATATCCACGTGTTACTTTAGTATTAAATAACTTTTGTTATACCACTTTAATAAAGAAATGATATACATCAGGATGATCCTTGTACATAGTACTACACAATCATCAACATTGAAGGTCCAAAACTTTAACAGAATCCCTGCAAATGGAAATTTTAGTGATTTTGTTTACTGCCTAGGTGAGAAAACTATTTATTTTTTTATAGATTACTAATAGGCTATTATGTTCCAACTGTATGCTTTGTACTACTATGATACTAGGCCCAGCAGTTAACTTGATAGAAACATAATTGGTTTTTAATAGAAACAAATAGTTTTCTTGTCAGGGCGCAAAAAGGGGTGTTCCTGAGGGCTTTTTACGTGCCTCCCCTCCTTAACACACTTAGTGCATGCTCCATATACTCTGTAAAAAAATGGTACTTTTATTAAAAAGTGAACGAATATTTGGCTTAGGCGCTGGACTAAGCAGGTAAGTTTATAATTTAAAATCAGTCAGTGGGGTTGGTTCCACGTAGCTACTGTGAGTTTACAGACAGCAATTGGGTGTGGCTTCGTACATACTTAGTATTGCAATTTCCCAATATATTAAAATGGGTGTGGCTCACAAAAGTATTTATCCTGCTGCAAGACTAGACCTAGACTATATACAACTCATACAATAATCAATTAGTGGGTGTGGCTCCACGTAAGCTTGCAGACAGCAACGGACACAGTTTCATGCTACAGACTGCACTTACTAATAAATGAGCGTGGCTGAGCGTATTTTTGCAACGCGATAAGTGGGAGTGGCTCACGAAAGAGCTACGCGACTAGCGTTTATAGGTTCCACGTCGTCAAACGATCAATTTTGTTTCTCACGTGATCCAATCCGGGTCAGACCCTGATAATTTGTAAACTGGGTCAGACCCAGATGACCCGGAGAAAATGTGACCCGGATGACCCGACCCGGTTTCAATGCTGATATACCGTAGGCGAGAAAAGTGACGCATGGGAAAAGTTTCGCGATTGCAGTAGCTATCGCGAAACTTTTACGCCGGTTGGCTTCTACATGCTTGTACAGTAAGAAATTAGCATGCAAAATCAGCATCGCGAAACTTTTACGCCGGTATACAAAGTAGAATGCAATTCGCAAAACTTTTCCCACGCGTAATTTTCTCCGCCTACGGTAACATTAAGGCCAAAAATTGGTTGTGAAATAGATTAACACTCACGTGATTAGTATGCATGACTTAAATTCAGATGTAGTCTGGGAAAAGTCACCAACTTGCTACATTGCAAATGTATATAGCCTGGGTGGCTCCTTTGATCTCAAGAATGAAAGTGACACATTCATTAATGCTATGAAACTAAAGGGGTAAGTAGTCCTTGCTTCCTAACAGTGGAATATTTTTACAGTGTACATGATATATAATTTTTTCAATACCTCTATTACTTGTTTAGACCACATGTAGTACAAGTGTAATGGCATACATATATCTCTTTTCTCTAACTCTGATAGTATTGACATAATAGCCCCAGTTATAATGTGCATTAAGTACTGGTACATATAAATGTACATCTGGTGAACCAGCACATAGCTACTGCATAAAAATAACACTACCAGTGATGAGGAAATTACAGATGTTCTCAACAGATATTTTGAGTCAACTTTTACTCAAGAAGATCTATCGTATATTCCAGCGCCTCCTTTTAGATATGAAGAATCTATATGTGATGTCAACATATCTGAGTCTATTGTATTGAAGAAATTGAGTACTCTGAAAGATAATAAGGCTCCTGGTCCAGATAGCATCCATTCTTATGTTCTCAAGGCGTGTGCCCATACACTTTGCACTCCTTTAACCATGCTATTCCATCAGTCCTTGACTAGTGGAGATCTCCCTTGCGAATGGAAGAAAGCCCACGTAATACCAGTATATAAGAAAGGTTATAAGTTTAAGGCTACCAACTACAGACCAATCATTCTGACATCTACTGTGGTTAAAATTTTAGAATCTATTATTCGTACAGAGTTATTTGACTTTCTTTTAGAAAATAACATCTTAACCATCAGCAACATGGTTTTGTGTGCAACAAGTCATGTTTAACTAATTTGTTGGAAACCTTTGAAGACTGGACAAGTGCGGTGGACCAGGGTTATGGGGTTGATGTGGTATACCTGGATTACAGTAAGGCATTTGACTCTGTACCACATCGTAGATTGATTTCTAAACTTGAAGCATACAGTGTGCATGGAAACTTGTCCCTGTGGTTATCCAATTTTCTCACAAATCGTTTTCAGAGAGTAGTGGTTAATGGGTCTCAGGGGTTAATGTTCAGAGTGGAGTACCTCAAGGTTCAGTCTTGGGTCCCTTATTATTTATACTGTATGTCAACGATGTGCCTGACCTCATTGAGAGTAATTTGAAGATGTTTGCAGATGACACCAAGATATACTCGGTCATTAAATCTTTTCATGACAGCCTTAAACTACAACATGATATCAACAAGTTAATGCAATGGTCAAGTGTTTGGTTGCTTAGATTTAACGCAGCCAAATGCAAAGTAATGCAGATTGGTAACTCTCTTCCTGCATCATACACCATGTACGATGGCACTACAAATGTATCTACTGACCTAGAACTAGTGAACGAGGAGAAGGACCTTGGAGTGTGGTGCACAAGTGATCTCAAGCCATCTCTACACTGCCAAAAAGCTGCAGTCAAGGCTACACAGGTTCTTGGGCTTATTAGGCGATCTTTTAGAATTGACTCTACTGATATGTTTATATTTCTGTATAAGATGTATGTTCGACCGCATTTGGAATATTGTGTGCAATCTTGGAGTCCGTACTTGGCCAGAGACATCGACACCCTTGAAAAGGTTCAGAGACGTGCAACTAAACACCTTCGCGGATTAGCCCACTTGACTTATGAAAGCCGTCTTGAAATTCTGGACCTCTATTCTCTGTATTGCAGACGTCAAAGGGGTGATATGATTGAAACATATAAGATACTTAAACGACATTATGACTTGGACCCATCTACATTTTTTACTTTAAATACTGCTACCACCAGGGGCCACTCTCTTAAGCTTTTTAAAGAAAGATCAAGATTACTTGTTAGGCAGAACTTTTTACAAATAGAATAGTCAATCTATGGAACTCCTTACCTGACTTTATCATTTCAGCACCAACAGTTGCAACCTTCAAGCTGTGCTTGGATAATTTTTGGAAGCAATCTAGATATGGGCACCTTCAAAGGCCTGTGGCCTAGCCTGGCAAGTTAGCTTGCCTTGGCATCTACAAGCCCATTAAATAATAATAATAATAATAACAGAATGGCAACAGACATATTTATCATAACATTCATTTGTGTCTCCACACGCACCCCCACCAAATGAATTTTACACTCTGTAATATGTTCAGCCCATTATACAGCATTACAAACAAAGAAAAGTATAAGAAGTGTCTTTACAGTCAATCCAGTCAGTACAGAATACACAGTCAGACACTTTCCATTCTAAATGTAATAGTCAGCACAGGGAAACCATTTAGTACTACTGCAAATTGACACTTTGTGCTGTCAGCAAAAATGTATGGGTCACAACACCATGATGCATTCGTTGTATGTACTGTGATATGTCAAAACATATCTGTTCAGCTGAATCAACAACTGACAGTGAAAACCAAGTCCTTATCAAGACACACGGTAGTGTGTCGTGCGGCCCAAGAAGCTGGCGCGCCACACCATGAGTATATTAACAGGAAGAAAGTAAATGCGGTTTTCACACCTTTGTAGCTCCATGATTCCTTATCCGATTGAAACCAAAGCTGCTACAGAAGTGCCAGCTAGTTAGGGGAGTCCACATTTCAAATTTGAAGAAAACCGCTCCAGCCATTTCTGAGATACGAGCAGCCAAAGTTTGAGGTTTTTTTCTTGGAAGAGAGAAAACCATCAATTATGAAGTGATGAAATTACATAACTTACAGAAAGTGTGATAGTCCTCGGTCACATGCGACCACGTGTATGGTCCTACGGAAGAACCTGCGTGGGCATGGCAAGGGTGTGAATATAAAAATAAAATAAAAAGAAGCTATATAAATTAACTAATACTAGTCACATCCAGCCACTATTTATTATTCCTAGCCAAAAATATCCTCTCAGAGGCTAGAATACTTTGGTAGGCAGCATCATCTAAACATTTCCTTACAGTAGATTTGGGGATAGTTATGGTAGGGTTGGAAAATTTGATGAAGTTCGGGTAGTTTCCAATGGAGGCTGGTTGGTAATGGCCAAGTGCTGAAATTTCGATAGTTTCATAATAACTGGAGATACTTATAATCTAATCCAAAACAGCCAAGCTGTAAAAAAAAGTGTGCGGCCTTCAGAAAGGCTATGGTGAAAAAAGATGTGAAATCCAAGGTGGTGGCCAAGAAATAGCTGTGATGGTAGGTTAATGGTAAAAATTTTAATAACGACAATTCAGGTGAATTTTTGTGCCCCTTCACAAAATTTACCTGAATTGTCATTATTAAAATTTTTACCATTAACCTACCATCACAGCCATATCTTGGCCGCCACTTTGGATTTCACATCGTTTTTCACCATAGTCTTTTTGAGAGCCACACTCTTTTTTTTACAGCTTGGCTGTTTTGGATTAGATTTCATTTCTTTTTGTATTTGTATACTCCAAAGCCGGCCTATGGCCAGCTTTGGGACTTTTTTAACCTATATTTTTTTTCTTTACTACAGGAAGAAGAAAAGATGAAGCAGATGTACTTTAAATATTTTATCAGTAAATGTACAAATTATATATGTAATACATAATATTGATTACAGAAATCTCCATGGTGGTTTCTTTGTAACTGAACACTCTACAAGGTGACTTCTTCTAAATGCTCTCTCTACAGGGTGAATTGTTTGTAGCTGAACGATCTACAAGGTAACTTCTTCTAGCTGATCTCTCTACAGGGTGATGTGTTTGTAGCTGAATTCTGTACAAGTGATTTGTTTGCAACTGAGTTCTATACAGAATGGTTTCTTTGTGGCTGAACTCTCTAAAAGGTAACTTCTTCTAACTGATTTTTCTACAGGGCAATTTGTTTCTGGCAGAATTATCTACAGGGTGATTTCTTTGCAGCTGAACTCTCTACATGGTGGCTTCTTTGTAGCTGAACTCTCTACAAGGTAATTTCTTCTAGCTGATCTCTCTACAAGGAGATTTGTTTGTAGCTGAACTATCTACAAGGTAACTTCTTATAGCTTATCTTTCTACAGGGTGATTTGTTCGTAGCTGAATTCTGTACAGGTGATTTGTTTGCAGCTGAGCTCTTTACAAATGGTTTCTTTGTAGCTGAACTCTCTCCAAGGTAACTTCTTCTAACTGATCTTTCTACAGGGTGATTTGTTTGTAGCTGAACTATCTACAAGGTAATTTCTTCTAGCTGATCTCTCTACAGGGTGATTTGTTTGTAGCTGAACTCTGTACAGGGTGATTTGTTTGTAGCTGAAATCCCTACAAGGTAACTTCTTCTAGCTGATCTTTCTACAGGGCGATCTGTTTGTAGCTGAGTTCTCTACAGGGTGTTTGTTTGCAGCTGAATTCTCTACATGGTAGTTTCTTTGTAGCTGAACTCTCTACAATGTGACTTCTTCTAGCTGAACTATCTACAGGGTGACTTGTTTTTAGCTGATCTCTCTACAGGGTGACTTTTTCTAGCTGGACTCTCTACAGGTGATTTGGTTGCAGCTGAACTCTCTACATGGTGGTTTCTTTGTAGCTGAACTCTCTACAAGGTAACTTCTTCTAGCTGATCTTTCTACAGGGTGATTTGTTTGTAACTGAATTCTCTACAGGGTGATTTATTTGCAGCTGAACTCTCTACAAGGTGAATTCTTCTAGCTGAACTCTCTACAGAGTGATTGATTTTTTTGCAGCTGAACTCTCTACATGGTGGTTTCTTTGTAACTGAACTCTCTACAGGATGATTTGTTTGTAGCTGAACTCTCTAGAGGGTGATTTGTTCGTAACTGAACTCCCCATAAGGTAACTTCTTCTAGCTAATCTTTCTACAGGGCGATTTGTTTGTAGCTGAGTTCTCTACAGGGTGATTTGTTTGCAGCTGAACTCTCTACATGGTAGTTTCTTTGTAGCTGAACTCTCTACAATGTGACTTCTTCTAGCTGAACTCTCTACAAGGTGACTTGTTTCTAGCTGATCTCTCTACAGGGTGACTTGTTTCTAGCTGAACTCTCTACAGGTGATTTGTTTGCAGCTGAACTCTCTACCTGGTGGTTTCTTTGTAACTGAACTCCCTGCAAGGTGATTTCTTCTAGCTGATCTCTCTACAGGGAGATTTGTTTGTAGCTTAACTCTCTACAGGTGATTTGTTTGCAGCTGAACTCTCTACATGATGGTTTCTTTGTAGCTGAACTCTCTACAAGGTAATTTCTTCTAGCTGATCTCTCTACAGGACGATTTGTTTGTAGCCGAACTCTCTACATGATTGTTTCTTTGTAGCTGAACTCTCTACAAGGTGATTTCTTCTATAGCTGATCTTTCTACAGGGTGATTTGTTTGTAGCTGAACTCTCTACATCATGGTTTCTTTGTAGCTGAACTCTCTAAAAGGTGATTTCTTCTATAGCTGATCTTTCTACAGGGTGATTTGTTTGTAGCTGAACTCTCTACATGATGGTTTCTTTGTAGCTGAACTCTCTACAAGGTAACTTCTTCTAGCTGATCTCTCTACAGGACAATTTGTTTGTAGCTGAACTCTCACATGATTGTTTCTTTGAAGCTGAACTCTCTACAAGATGATTTCTTCTAGCTGATCTTTCTACAGGGTGATTTGTTTGTAGCAGAACTCTCTACAAGGATACTTCTTCTAGCTGATCTCTCTACAGGGAGATTTGTTTGTACCTGAACTCTCTACACGTGATTTGTTTGCGGCTGAATTCTCTACATGATGTTTTCTTTGTAGCTGAACTCTCTACAAGGTAACTTCTTCTAGCTGATCTCTTTACAGGGTGAATTGTTTCTAGCTGAACTCTCTACAGGTGATTTGCTTGCAGCTGAACTCTCTACCTGGTGGTTTCTTTGTAACTGAACTCCCTGCAAGGTGACTTCTTCTAGCTGATCTCTCTACAGGGAGATTTGTTTGTAGCTTAACTCTCTACAGGTGATTTGTTTGCAGCTGAACTCTCTACATGATGGTTTCTTTGTAGCTGAACTCTCTACAAGGTAATTTCTTCTAGCTGATTTCTCTACAGGACGATTTGTTTGTAACCGAACTCTCTACATGATTGTTTCTTTGTAGCTTAACTCTCTACAAGGTGATTTCTTCTATAGCTGATCTTTCTACAGGGTGATTTGTTTGTAGCTGAACTCTCTACATGGTGGTTTCTTTGTAACTGAACTATCTACAAGGTGACATCTTCTATCCGATCTTTCAACAGGGTGATTTGTTTGTAACTGAACTCTCTACAAGAAAACTTCTTCTAACTGATGTCTGAACAGGGTGAATTGTTTGTAGCTGAACTCTCTACAGGGTGATTTGTTTGTAGCTGATCTCTATACAGGTTACTTATTTCTAACCGATCTCTTGAATTCTGTTCAGGGTGACTGCTCTATTAGGATGACTGCTCTATTAGAGTATCTCGATCTCTCACTTGCTACACCAAGTTGGATTTCGTGTTATAACTCCGTGGCTTTAAGTCTGATTCTTCTACACCATTGAAGAGCCTTTCTAAGACGATTACTCCATCTGTACAGTGAATTTCAAAGCATTACCCCAAGCGGTTTATCTGGTAGGTGTGGCAAGTATTCTTTTTTTATTAGCTAATCTCGGTTGCGTAATTGTTACACACTGTTGGTTTTGTTGTTGTATCTTCCTGGTTTTTAGCTCGATTTCTTTCAAACCACAAAAGGTTTGAGGTTCAATAGTTAACCTATTCACCCACCGATTTTCAGCTTCTTCCCATACGCGGTTTACCCTGTAGGCGTGACAACATATTGGTGTTATTTTTCGTGCATAATCGCTCATAACTCTTTGCCTGTTTATGGTATTCCAGCCAACGTTGGAACCGAGATGCGCCTTTATACCCCCCTTCTGTGTGCCAAATTTCAAAGCAATCGGATAACGCGTTCGAGTTTTATAGCAGTTTTTGTAAGTGTGCGAAAAGAGGAAGAAAAATAAGAAGAAAAAACGAAGAAACTAAGCCAATTTTTGAAGTCTCATATCTCAGGAATGCCTGAAGCGATTTCGCTCAAATTTGGAATGTGGAGTACTGAAGTTGGAGGGAATGTACACAGCAAAATTCGTCGTGTTTCATCAAGGCAACACAGAGCTACGGAGGTTTGCGTTTTCTTTCTTCCTGTCAATATACTTTCGTGGTTGCGCGCCGGCTTCTTGGGCCGCACGACACACTACCGTGTGTCTTGATTAATCTGTCAAATTCTAACAATTATCGTAAATATTCAACTTTTCTTCTACTTCTTTTCACACACTTTGCAAAGCCCGCCATAAACACGAACGCGTGCTCCAATCGGGCTAAACTTTGGTACACTTAAAGGGCTCATTAAGGCGAATCGCAGTACCAAGTGTGGTAGAAATCCAATGAACATTCACGGAGTTATGACCGATTATTTACGTAAAATAAGTTAGAAGGTCTGTCAGGGTAAAACGCTTGAAGAAATGAGCTGAAAATTGCTATGTAAATGGAGTAACTATCGTAGGAGTGCCTTTTTGTGGTTTGAAAGGAATCCATTTAAAGGCCATCGAAATGTGACAAAAACCCAACCTGTGTCACAATTACACGATCGATTTTTATGAATAAAAAAACTATTAGTTTTCACGCCTGCCAGGCAAACCGCTTAGAGCAGTCAGCTGAAAATCGGTGTGTAGCTGGAATAATTATCACAGAAAGTCCTTGCAGTAGTACAGAAGAATCGGATTACAAACCACTGAGTTATAATTCCAAAGCCAACTACGTGTAGCATATGCGAGATCGAGATACTCTAATAGAACAGTCACCCTAATAGAGCATTCAACTACGTTTATAACTTACTCCATTATAGAATTATATTACATTGCAAGTTATTCTGTAGGGAGTTCAGCTACAAACAGTTAATCTTATAGACAATTCAGCTATAAGGAAGTCACCCTGTAGAAAGTTCAGCTACAAATATGTTGCTGTAGAAATTTAGAACACTATAAGCCACACTGAAGAAACTTCAGCTATAAACAAGTCACCTTGTAGAGAGTTCAGCTACAACAAGTCACTCTGTAGAGAATTCAGCTATAAACAAGTCACTGCGTAGTGGGTGCAGCTACAAAAAAAAGCTACCCAGTAGTAGAGAGTTCATCTAGATTAGCTACAAACAAGTTACTTTATGCAATGTTCAGCTACAAGTAAGTCACTCTGTAGAGAGTTCAAGTCACTCTGTAGTATAAACAAGTCACCGTCTGGAGAGTTTAGAGTCCAATCAAAAAAACCATTCTGTAAAGAGTTCAGCTATACAAACATGTTATAACTCTATAGAGAAAGTTATAATTCTATGGAGAGATAAGCTATAAATAATTAGTCATTCAAATAGAGAGATCAGCTACAAGACATCACCTTAGTTACAAAGAAACCACCATGTAGAGAGTTCAGCTTCAAACAAATCACCCTGTAGAGAGTTCAGCTATGAACAGATCATCCTGTAGAGAGATCAGCTAGAATGATCACTTTGTAGAGAGTCCAACTATTAACAAATTACCCTGCAGATAGTTCAGCTACAAACAGTCACCCTGTAGAGAGATCAGCTAGAAGAAGTTACCTTGTACAGAGTTCAGCTATAAAGAAACCATCTTATAAAGAGTTCAGCTGCAAACAAATCACCCTGTAGAAAGTTCAGCTACGAACAGATCACCCTGTAGAGAAAGAAATCACCTTGTAGAGAGTTCAGCTACAAAGAAACCACCATGTAGAGAGTTCAGCTGCAAACAAATTATCTGTAGAGAGTTCATCCAGAAACAAGTTCACCCTGTAGAGAGATAAGCTAGAAACAAGTCACCCCATAGAGAGAGCAGCTACAAAGAAACCATCCTGTAGAGAGTTCAGTTACAAACAGATAACCCTATAGAAAGTTCAGCTAGAAACAAGTCACCGTGTAGAGAGATCAGCTAGAAACAAGTCATCCAGAGATCAGCTAAAAACAAGCCACCCTGTAGAGAAACCAGCTAGAAACAAGTTACTGTGTAGTAGAGAGGTCAGCTACAAAGAAACCATCCTGTAGAGAGTTCAGTTACAATCAAGTTACACTATAGAGAGATCAGCTAGAATCAAATAATCTTGCAGAAAGTTCAGTTGCAAACAAATCACCCTGTAGAGAATTCAGCCACCCTGTAGAGAGTTCAGCTAGAACAAGTCACCTTGTAGAGAGTTCAGCTACAAAGAAATCACCATGTAGAGAGTTCAGCTGCAAACAAATCACCCTGTAGAGTGTTCAGCTAGAAACAAATCATCCTGTAGAGAGTTCAGCTAGAAACAAATCACCCTGAAAAGAGTTCAGCTACAAACAATGAGAGTTTCAACTACTGTTCAGTTATGTAAGAAGTCACCTTATTAACAACAGTATATATGTGATAATCATCTTTCAATGTTAAATATACAAATATTTCCTCAGACAAAAGCTATACACACAATTACTTCCTTTGTTCCACAATTCCTGCAGTAAAGAAAAAAAACAAGTTGAAAGGAAGCATCAAAGCTATATGGCCAGTTTTGTGGCTTGCGATACAAAAAGAAGTGATATCTAAACCAAAACAGCAAAGCTGTAAAAAAAAAGAGTGCGGTCCCCAAAAAGGCCAATGTGAAAAAAGATGTGAAATCCAAGGTGGCGGCCAAGAAATGGCTGTGATGGTAGGTTAATGGAAAAAAATTTAATTACGACAATTCAGGTTGAATTTGGTACCGAATCCTAGTGGAGGAGGCAACACAAATTCACCTGAATTGTCGTAATTAAAATTTTTGCCATTAACCTACCATCACAGCCATTTCTTGTCTGCCACCTTGGATTTTACATTTTTTTTCACATTGGCCTTTTTGGGGGCCGCACTCATTTTTTACAGCTTTGCTGTTTTGGTTTAGATATACCTGTACATAGCCTTAGCAGTTATTTTGAAGGCATCAGTTATTTAGTCAGTCAGTAGAAGGTTCCATTTTAATATTTGTATCAACCTATTGAAAGTGTTGTGGGTCATGCTGAAGCCTGAAGGTACTTATAAGCTTGCCTTGCCAATACTGCCAAGGCATCATAAACGCATTATTGTAGGCTAGTTTCTGGTCAATTATTATGTTAGGAAGTGCAACCTTCATGATCCCTGGTATACAGTTTTACCATACCATGTAATATTTTTAACCACAATGTAATCCTGTGTTGCTTGTTATGGTTCTAGCCACTGGGTTGTTGTTGTGACCACAGATGGAAACGCGATACCTTCTTCAATACCAGACAGTGATCTTGTCAATTATACTGAATCAATTGGCCACACCATGTATGTTGCAGTTGTAATGGATAATACAATTGAAGACCAGTGGGAGAAAACTGTAGTATTGGGGAATGGAAATGCAACCACATGGAATAGAAAAACCTATTACAATGCTCCTCTCAGTGAAAGTGTTTCGTACTTTATATTCATAAGGGCCTATGCTGCCAGACATGTTGATTTGGTACGTAAGCAAGTTTATGTATATAAAAATTTTTAAATATAATAATGAAGTTTCAATTGGCTTATCTATGCAATTTTAATGTATATGACTGATATTATACTCTTTTCTACACAGAATCCACGATATGCATCAAGTGCTTTGTCACAGCTAACTTCAGTTGGTATGTTGGCCAGTAATGCATTGCTTGTTTCTAACTGTCCTACATTGCTGATTAACGTTTTCTACTTTTTAGACAACAATCATCTTGACAATTCCTGCAATTGTGAATGTGGTGGTCACATATTTGGAATTGCTGTTGTTGCAGTTTTATTGGTAGTGGCTATAGCCTGTATTGTGGGATTGGTGATATGGATTGTTCAGTTAAACAAAAAAAATATGCGACTTCAAACATCAAAACAGTGAGTGATGTAATAAGAGATTATTTCACTTAGAATTTGTGATGTTTAGGGATTCAGCACCTCAAACAGCTAAGGAGTCAGCATATGAGCTAATGGACAAATCTGGTGATGTTAATATGGAGAAGAATCCAGCATACTCAGTCACTGGTGTCCAGGAGAGCTCAGTGGATCATCACTATGAGTCCATACCTGTTGATAATCGCTATACCAAGGCTAAACAATAACTACAAGTGGAGCCATGTTAACCAACTGTAGTGTACTTTTTGTTTTAGATGTACTAAACTGAAATTTTTTAGTGGCTTTAATTTTACATGAACTGGCAAAGTAGTTTTAATATCGTAGATATGCAATGAAGGTTTTTGTTTTGCATTGTACAGTGAATTTTGTGCCACTTGGTCTTGGCATCAAATTCACCTGAATTGTCGTTATTAAAATTTTTACCATTAACCTACCATCACAGCCATTTCTTGGCCGCCACCTTGGATTTCACATCTTTTTTCACATTGGCCTTTTGGGGGCCGCACCTTTTTTTACAGCTTGGCTGTTTTTAATTAGATATATATATATATATACTGGTAATTTTAGAGTCATTGCCAAAAGACTGTATACCTCAGGTCAGGCTAGCATATCTAACTAGTTGGCTAGCTATACATGCATGCAGATAAATTAGTCTCGTGTGGACAGACCACCATCATTCTCATTGACATTGAACATACAATTTTTATTCCTACCCAATGACAAAGAGGGACCGCTTTTTCTTTATCTTTGATCAAGGACTCTGGCACCATGCACCCAAAAATCACATGCATGCAAGGTTCCTCACAAATCTTTTACAAAATCAAGATTAAAAATGAACATTCCACTTCAAAATTTGCATCTGTCAGTAGCTATAGCTACACATTTTCTTTTTTTAATCCAGAGATTATTAATTTTTACCCAGGGTGACCAGCACCCCTTGTCACCACTCCCAGCACAATAGATGGTAACAAAAAAATTGTGTTTCCTCCTCAGTCAGGGAAGAACGGCATTGCCGACTGACTTGAGGCTAATTTTAAAATCAAATCAAATCAAAATGGTAAAGTGGTAACAAAAAATTTGAACTAATTATGTGAACCAGAAGCATTGGGCCTCACGGTTGGATCAATAGCTGTAAAAGAAAAAATTAAAGGAGCATGATATAAGGCTGTTCCTCCCTTCTCCAGAGATTTGATATGTCATTTTTGGGAGACGATCAGTAAGAGAAGAGAGAGAAAGAGGCGGTCTGCAAATAATCCCACATGTGTAGGCTCCCGAGGGGGGTGGGGACTATTCTACGGAACGGAACGGAACGGAACGGAATGATGGACTAAACCACGGAACGGAACGCTTTCTCAAATTGAAGCTTGTAACTTACCATTGCTGAAACTTCCCTTATAAGTTAGCAGTGACATCTCCAGTGGGTGGTTAAACATAAGATAAAAAGAATTAACGGATCGATTGTGGGTTTTTGTTGGTTGTCATTAGTAACGAAGTATTATTGTGGGATGACCTGTATCAGTGATGTTCATCCATACGGAAGGGAACTTTATGTGAGCTGTTTTTCTTATTTAGACTTTAGAAAACAGTCTTGGCCGGTCTTTCAAGTCATAAGTCAGTGTATAAATAAAGCAAGCAGGAAGATACTGGTAACAGGAAAGAGCCAGCTGAATTAAAACTTGAAGAATTTTGTGCAGTGTGTGGGGAGCAAATATTTTGGCAGACTGCAAGGAGGGTATATTCTGCAAACATAACTGAAGTGTATGCATGGAGTTATTTATATATTAACAGCTGGTGCAGTGGACTAATGCCGTATTCAATAGTGGGCTGATTTTATCTATTGCACAATTCAAGGATGTGTCTGACTGCTAGCCTTGAATCAGGCTAAATGCCAAAACTCCAAGATCAGCCAAATCTCTATTATAAGCCGCATGTGAAACCATGCCCGTAGCCACCAGGCAAACGTGATTTGGACCAGGATGTGTGTGTAATTTCAATGTATCTAGTCAGACCTGAAATGGAACACTCACATTAATTACATACCACCTAAGAATCCTAGGTGTAACATTTCACATGCTTAACTTCAAACAAAACAGGTTAAATTTGTTTGTCTATTTTCAAGTGATTCCCAGTCCAGCTGGTCCATGAAATTGCAATGGGATCACATGTATTTGTTACAGTGCGGGCTGTCCTGTGTTGGATCTACTCTAGAGTTTAGATTTCAAGGTAGACTCACTGCCAATGTACTGACACTAGTACTGTTGTAGCATGTTTAAGTGGAGGACAAATGAAATAGTAATCCTAGATTATTTATGTATACAAATTTTTCATAATGAAATTGATATCCCATTTTGATTTGTACTTCCACTTTGCAACATATTCAAGAGCAAGAAGTTACCACACTTAATCTCCAACCACTGTCATTAATTAGCCAAGATCTCACTAGTCTAATTCACCTTACTGTAGTGATTTTATTGATTCATCTGTATGTTTTCTTCATTTTCCTTTGAAGTTGTACCAAGAGTTCATAATAAGGTGGAGAGTGTCTAACTTGAATGCATTCACCAAACACCCTGCTTAAAGTAACACCTTGGCCTTATTTCAGAACAAAGGCTTTACCATCTTCAGCAACACTAATCAACAGTTTTCTATCCCCCAGTAAAGGTGTTGATTTGATGAAAGGTGAACTTTACGCAGGGTGTTTGTACAGGCCATACTGAGAGTTAGACACTCTCCCCCACACAAATCAGTATTACGAACTCTTGGTTGTACAGTATAGGTAAACAAAGATAAGTTCCTCTCCCATCTTATTCTAGGATTTCTATTGACAAGGAAAATTCAATTATTTGTATACAGGCTCAAAATTGAGAAAATATAAAGAAAGTGAATTAATATTATACAGTCAGTTTGCTTTTGGATATTTAATGTCTCCAACCACACCAAAAATTCGATGAATCCATGCATCTCATCACTGGTCATCTGAACATTCTGAAAGTGATACCTCACTCAATCAACCATATATTCTGTTTATTAGACTGAATAAAGTCATGATTACCTAAACAATCACTTAATTAATGTTATATAATTATCCTATTCCATTTTCCTGGAGGTTCCACTGATAAAATGCAATTTCAGCAATGATAGCAGCTAGCCAAGCTGCAAGTTGATTCAGAAAGCATTCCATTCTGTATAATAGACCCCATCCAGAATTCAACTCAGTACTCAGGCTGAGATATCTGACAATAGTCCACTACTCTGTTAATGAATCATTGATGTTCACACAATATAGCCTCCTTGAGGTATCTGAATGTTTGCTCCTCACACACTGCACAAAATTCCTTTAGATTCTGCTTAGACTGAGTTGATTCAGCTTGTCACCATACTTGTTTCCTTTGTAGTGTAGCTATACACATACTGATTTATGCCGATCAGAAAGGCTGGGCCTCAGACTGTACATTCTAAAGTCAAGTAAGTAAAAATAACTCACATACTAGTAAAAACAAAGTTCCCTACTTGATATATCCGAAGATGAACACACTGAGTCAGCTATTCCCACAATTAGTACTTCGTTACTAATGACAACCAACAAGAACCCACAATCGATCCTTAAATTCGTTTTATCTTTCTTTGGGTATTATTATTATTATTATTGTTACTGAGCAGACAGCACAGCTGATATGCTCAGGAAAAAAAAAAGCAATCATAAAATGAATTTAGCTACGTAGTTACAAAGATTACAGTTATTGGGTTCCATACAATGTTTGCAGTTCCGCTGAAAAAGAGTCAATATTGTTGCTCTCAATGATGGAAGATGGTAAGTTGTTCCAATCCTTAATTGATCTGGAGAAAAAGCTCTGTTGGTATGAATAGGTAGATGAATTTGGTAGAATAAAACGATGTGGGTGATATAGTCTGGTGGATCTTGTCATTGAAATAAAATGAGGAGGAATTGACAGTGAATAATCTTGATGTATAATTTTAAAAAGTGCTTGTAATCTGGATATTTTACGTCTCAGCTGAAGGCTTGGCCAAGAAAGATGCTGTAACATAGCTGTGACTGAACTGAATCGGTTGAAATCATTTAGGACCCATCTAGCTGCCCTACGCTGTACTTTCTCTAGCTGTTGAATATTGTTATGGTGGTATGGGTCCCAGATGTACGTTTGATTACCTGCTGGAAGTGCCACTGATAACTTGTACAGCAATGGTAAGTTGCAAGCTTCAATCTGAGAAAGCATTCCGTTCCGCAGTTTAGTCCATCATTCCGTTCCGTTCCGTTCCGTAGAGTAGACCCCACCCCGAGGGGTAGGCTCGAATGTAGGCTAGTCTGTGGGATTACATGTTGCACGTGAGAAAATCTGATAGCAACGCGTGAAGATGACAACAAGCCTTCTCTGCGTTCTGCTTGTAATCCTTGTGGCAGGTACTTATCCTAGTTAATCATAATTAGCATGTATGAATGTAGCTAAGTTAAGCTAACTGCATGGTTACAAACGATGACTTGAAGAAGCTTCATTTTCATGTGACTGGTCAGTGGGCTCTACTTCTCCGATGTGCATGCCATTGTGAAGGCATAGCTATAAGTTTGGAAAATTGAATTAGCATTGTCCAGGAACATCTGCTGTAGTGCGTAGCTATAGCTGGTCGTTTTGTTGCTAATTAAGAAACCGCCATTCAGGACTCAAAGATTTATTTGACTATAATACTTATTACCTAACTATATACTCAAAGATTTGACACCACGTACGGTGCAAACCGGCTCGAGAAGAGTCATAACCCAATACTATGACGTAGCGGCTAGCTAGCCATGGCATTGCAGCTTTAGTTAGGAGACAGAAGAATCATTTGTTTTTGTCTGGTATTAAGCTTGTAATTGATGCCAGCAACTAAAAAGAGTAAAGAAATATGTTGCCATCGTCATAGATATACTATGCCATTGTGCATGAATAGCTGGGCTCTCAGTAAGTGTCAGTTTAGCTCAACATTTTTACCATGGCTATCACCAACATCAAAGTGTAAAATTTGATAAAAATTAATATGCAACAGATCATAAACATAGTAGTGCATCAAAGAAACTATTAAGACTGTCCCTCTGCATGGTGAAAATTCTTCACACCATGAAGTTAATGAAATAGCACTGTCTGTGCCACAGTGACCATAACAAATGATATACTTAATTAGCTACCAGCACTCAATATAGTTTGTAATTGCTTTATGAAAGCATTGAGTGATCAAGAGTGTAAAAAGATAAGGCTCTTTGATGTTATTGTAGAGTTGGTTGTGCTAACCCTGATTGTAAAGTAAAATCATTTGTCATGACTACAAGTAGCAGTGAGCCAATTACTGAAGAGTACCACAGTAGGAAATTTTGGCAAATTTGGCGAGTAAGTGGTGTTTCGCCAAACTAAAATCTACCAAATCATTAATTTGTCCAATACAAATTGTTGGCTGCTAACAAATTTGCTCTTGCCAAAATCCTATTGTAGCAAATTTGCTAGGATTTGCCTGTTCATGGAGAATAAGAATATCTGGCCTTGTTTTGTGTTCATACAACAATTGCACCCTGTGGGTCGAACTTTAATTTCACGCATTTCAATGTAATCCTCAGAAGGGAAATTTGATTCTTGTTGTGATATTTACATCTTTGATAGTGTAATACCATTCAATACTCAGCAAATTTTAACACTGTAATACTCAGACTTATGTGATAATAGTTGGTCTTTTAGTATTGAATATTTACAATGAAGACTGTAAATAATATCCTCTATTTCAGTGAAAACATCAAAGCTTGAGCTGTACATTAACCATAATTATAGCACTCAAATAGGTGAAATGTAACATTTAGCACACTAACAGTCACTACCACCATGCAGCAGCATGGCATGATAACTCACCTATAGAATAGTGTGTATTTGTTATGTAATAGCACAAAGTGTAACTTTTCACAATAGATGAGTTAAATTGCTCTTCAAGTTGAAAAGCACTACTGTAAATCTGGAAAATTTGTCGTCAAAGAATTTTCGTCACTGACTGAATCAAAAAAATTTTTAATTAATGACGAATCATTTTTAACTATACGAATAATTCGCACTTACAAATATATTAACGTATTATTCCGTTAAAAAATTTTTCATTGATTGTGCTAGCGACGAAAATATGTTGCATTGCAATTTTAATAGACGAAAATTTGCTACAACGTAATTTTACGGTATTTGAAAGAAAATTAATGTTATACATCAATGGCCTGGAGACAGGTAAAGTTGACATTCAGCTGCTTTATACTAGGTGTTTACATGAGTGCATAATAATTTATTATGCACATACGTAACAGCAAAAAGGAGCAGATCACAAAGAAACCAGCTGTGAAATTGATCGCACTTTCAGTAAACTGTATAGAATAGTTCTTTGGAGTGTAAGACACCTTAGTAATTAGTTAATTGGGATTCTGTTGTTCTGGTTGTTGACTTTTCTGTTTGACAACCCTGTTACAGTTAAACAAAAGCAACATAGTTGACCACCTTAGTTTATAGTGAGTATTTAGATATACGCATCATTATTGGATGGTTACTATGACACTATACAGCAATTCAGCTAGTGGTCCCTGAGAATTAATATTGGCTGTGAATGGGTTATTGCCAACTTCATTTTCTGCTATAATTGTTGCTTTCTCATACTATTCGTTTGTGCAACACACTGCAGTGTTTTAGTCTATGAAGCCATCTAACATCATACCAAAAGTTTTCCAAAACGTTTACCTACTACACATTATTTTTGTGTGAATGGTGACACAACCCACATGGCCATCTAAATGACCACAATTACCCCCCCCAAGACAGAAAACTCTTCTCTTCTAGCTACAGTTTAGTTTGATGCCTTTGGCATTACTGCACTATTAGCTACTCTAATTATTACTAATGCACAACTCTTTATAATAGTGTTATAACTAACGGATCTTGGTCACTATCCATAAATTCTGCTGCAAGATGGCACTGCATGTGTACAACTTGCTACTGATTTACGCAATGCTGCATGGAGACTGACCACTACGTTCTCCCAATATTTCTGTCATATAACATGCACTACATGTGACATTCCAGGTCATGCATAGTATACTAATAACTGTCTTTCTTCATGATTACAACATGTTTCATACATAAGCACTATGTGTGTGCTCATGCATTCAAAATGTTGCACTTGGGTGTGACCTTTAATACAACACTCAGGTTCTCTTGACCTTACACTCATATTATGTTTTTCTGTTCTTAATATTTTACAGTTATATACTTCATACACTATAATGTTTATGCACAGTGTTTCCTGTTCACTTATATTACAACCACAAAGGGATTCCCTTGAATGTGTTGAATTCCTTTTTGGCTATATTCGGTGAATGCAATCTAGCCACTAGAAACCTGTGAGAAGGTTTAAAGCCTGTAAATACAGAGAGTCATATATAGGTACAGAGGAGTCACTCTGCTGTCAGCAGCCATAGAACATGTCACATGAATATCAATATCACTTCAGTACCTTTTGTGACTGTGTATTCTTATGTTGTGTGTTCACAATAGCTATTGCTAGTGCCACAGTGGACTTGTAGATCAATGAATAAACTTCCATATGACTAAAGTTCACAATCTCTTCTTTTAGAGCATCACATGAATTACATCCCTGTGTTTAAATCGTTGTAGATTGAAGTGTTTTTGCAATTGGTGAATCTTCTACAACATGTTGTCCTTTATGATGTCATCATTCCGAATTGCAAATTCATGTGACTTTCTGTATACAAGTTATCGACTAAATGAATATCAGTAGCTATTTTAGTGGCTTATGCGGACACGGTGCATGCATTTAAGTTTTATGCAGCTTTAAGGGTTAAATGTAGAGGTCACATTTGATCAAGGATTTGTGGTTTTGAGAAAATCTTTTACACTGCTGTGCAAATTTCTTGATTATAGCTACATACAGTATGATTGCAAAGATTGTGTAAATATCTTCTATGTAAATTTAATGGCTATTTGGTTAAATTAAATTTAAATTCTATACTTTCAGCAGAGCTGTTCTCCCTTATGGGACATAGCTATGTGCTATTTTATTTTTATTTTATTTTATTTTATTTTTTTTTACGTTTTGTAAACCTTGCTGTAGAAAAGTACAACACATAGCTATATACACAGTTATTATAGAGTCATAATATATCTTTTTATGTTCTGTAAAACAGTCCGCCATCCATTTGTGTGACCTTCTAATAGAATATTTGGTGGAATTGAATCCCATAGGTCAACAACTGCTGCCTGCCAGCTGCGACGTAAACGGTCTAAAGTATGAAAGTTGCATGGGTTCTGGAAATGTAGATGGCTGGCTGGATCAAAGCCACGCAACCTCTGAGATGATCTAAGTGGAGTCTTAAACTTAGGACAGAAGGTTTGCAGATTACCACGACTCTCTCCAGCCAGAAGGCGACAAGTAAGACCCAGAATTGAAGCATTCCGACGATCAGTTAGAGATTGAAATGTAAAACCACACATGTTCTCAACACGAGCTTGTAAAACTATGACAGTCCATAAAATTATACATGTGCATATAAAACAATATGTTTGATATAAAGTATAACATTCAGTTATGATCGATAACATAAACACTTTTGATTCATTGAGAATAAGTGGTAAATGTCATCACAACACAACTTAGTTATGTACACTGCAGTATAATTTATTTGAATGGTCTAACCAATGGCCCCACACTAAGGATATAAAAGCAAACCAATATGCATAAGAATGTACATGCATTCAACAATCATAATGTGTGCATTCAGTCTATGTCCACACATGCTGTACTACCAGTGAGTATATAAGAGAATTGGTAATTTCAGACTTTTACATTCCTCAAAATGATTGTAGTTGGTTTAGAGGGCCATCGTTTGGTTTCATACCTTCATTAATTGTGCATTTATCTACAGTGTGGATTCTTCTCCTTGTTTTCTAGTCTCTCTAAGGGTAATGAAGTGGGAACATTTTGCTAGCAGTAGCCATCAAGCCATTCATCATTGGCAGTTTGAAGTAATCATTATAGGTGACCGTCTCAGTGAATGCCATGTAGATTACGAATTTCTTTTGCAGTATCAGCATTATTTCAGCCTGTTCCAATGAATAGGCTGTCAAATTTTCAGCAAGTAGTTTTGGAATTATAGCACTAGACAGGAGGAAGATTGATTTGTACAGTAAATAGGTTGAAAATAAGGTGCAGGAACTTAAATTTGCAGCCATTACTTCCATTTGCATTGGCCACAGATTAGCTTTAAAAGTTTCACGATGAATTGGCAAATCTACACCAAGGCATAGTTTTAGCTCTGTAGTCACTTACTCTCTCATGTATGAAGATGTTTGAATGAAGAAATGATAACAATCTTATCTACACCTACCACAGTAATCACATTGTAAATAAATGCATGTAATACACGTACCATTGGGGCCACAGAAACAAAATGAACTCTTCATGAACAGACAAATGAATAAAGAGACTTGCTTCCCTGAGTATTAAATTTAATTCTTCTTGTAGCATGCAATAATATGTGCAAACTATGCAGGTTTTTGCTGAGATGGTTGCTGTCTGTATTCACCAACTTTTGGATAATCTTATGAAGCATTCATATTAGTTTAGGTGGGATATGGCAATGCTTCCTTCTGCTACCAGTGCTAGTACTAGAGCTACTGTTTGTTTTGGCTGCATGCTTAATGTTTGACTTAGCTGATAGCTACTGGCTGTTTGCTGATGCTATTGCTGTTAACTACAGTACCTGTTGCTAGCTGGTAGCTAATTGGCTGCTTGCTACTACTAGTTTTTCTAATTTTTCTTGCTAGCTATTAGTTGCTGTCTGCTTTAACTGCATACTGACTGTGGTTATTTGCTTATGTTGTTCTATCTACTGGTGATAGTTGCTCCAGTTTACAGTAGCTAGGACTTGCATGCGACTTCACTTCAATACAGAGTGTTTTCAGGTGATAACCAGATCTACTATTTTTATTGAGACACTTTACTGTTCATATAAAGCTATAGGTAATGACAAAAATTTCCAAGCCCTCTTTACATAAGCATGAAATTTTGGTCATGGCCTAGAGTATATGGATGCATACTTGTCCACATAAAGTGTTTGGTGCATTCTAAGAATCACAAGGAAGGCTGGAAATTTCAAGCTCTCTTGATGTTTCATTGTAAAGCCAGGTAGTCAATGTTGCTGTTATATCTTTTAGATGCTAAATGCCATATTCAAGTGGTATAATTTTGTATCTTGCATTTGTATATGTGTACATGAAAATTAGCTAGGTCATGCATAAAGTGCATCCATCCATACTGTAGGTGTCAATGGTCAAGTCACAGTCACTATATTGAGAAGTCCAGCTGGTACACTAGTCAGTGGATATACATATGACTATCCCATATTGAGTAATGTTACTCTAACATGTATGGTGACATCAAGTGATGAGCCAATATCTACAATGATCAACTACCAGTGGAACGCTACAGAATGTTTTAAAAATACAAAGCATAATGCTCCAACATGTTTCAATACTGACCGGACAGGAAAAATATTAACTGTTGATAATCTACTTGCAGAGGATGCTGGTACCATCATTTGTACTGTAACCATTGGTAATGATAGTTATTCCAGTAAACCATTAACACTTCGTGTAACAGGTTTGCACATAATATACTTAAATGTGCATGTAATAATATGTATAATGCAGTAGTGGATCTAGCTAGGGTTTTGAGGTTTTGGTAAAACCCCCTTTTAAACTTAGCTCAATAGCTAGCAGCCTAACTAGTTCAGTAGCAAGTAGCAATGTCATTGTTGTTTTGACTGTATTCAGCATAGCAAAAAAACCTATATTTCAGTTATATGTATGCAGTTGCATTTAACTAACATGCATTCATATAGCTATTAGACCCGTTTGTGGTGGATTTTGGCGGTGTCTAATTACTTAGACCCTTTTCATATTTATTACATGCACCCACACTGGTAACGCTGGCAACACATCACCCCGTGAAAATTAACTTTAAATCCATAACTGTTGTTACGGATGGAGTAATGGCTTGTTTCTATTAATGAATGCTACATTTTTCTGTTATATACAAGCAGCTGTCAATAGTGTTAAGGTGCAACAAACTACATAAAGAGTCTAAATAAGTTGGACTTCAGACCACAGGAGCCTAAGTAATTTAGTAACCCTCAGGTCCTGTAGTAGTGCCTTTGCTTTGCTCAGGTGCCACGACACAGGGCCATCAGGTTACTAAATTACTTAAATCCCTGTGGTCTGAAGTCTAACTACAAGTACACAGAAAAATTTGGAATTTTCAACTAGAGTAGGGACCAAAGCACATCAATAAAAAGTACTGAAACAAGTTGGAGTAGTCCATGATATCAAATCACAGTAAAACAATAAGAAGTGTTATATCCCTACTGTGCTTCTTATTGTTTTACAGTGATTTAATATTGTGAACTACTCCAGCTTGTTTCAGTACTATTTTATCGATATGCTATGGTTCCTACTCTAGTTGAAAATTCCAAATTTTTCTGTGTATACTTGTTTATTAACTTTTTTTTGTAAATGCATGTAATTATTATTATTGGTGTACCCATGTATATTGCATCTACCGTGTGCCCCAGCTATATCAATTATCGTCTGAAAAGTAAAGTATCCATTGTGCTTTGTTGTCAGCTATGTTCAACTGTTATACAGCGAAATCAGTGGCAGCGGAAGGTGGGAGCTTGAAGGGCTGGAGCCCCCCAGCTTTCAGATGAGAAGGGCAGAGCTCCTCCGATAATCACTTTGTGTGATGTCACGAGTGTATCACATAATTAAATATCATCGTGGTTTCCAAACTGGATCATGGAAGGATTCATTGTACATATGGTGACTGGATTTGCGAAAAGGGGTCTTCCACACACATCCAATTCCATAAACTCGGGAGACCATAACTTAGTGTGCAAGTAACACATTAGCTTGAACGTTTTACCACTTATTCAGCTATGTTGGTGTGCACTTATGACCAAATTTCAAGGCAATAGTGCTTTCTGATCTGAAGTTATGAATTGTCAAAGTTGGCAAATTAGATGTGTGTGGAAGACCCCTTTTCGCAAATCCGGTCACAATTATGTAGTACTTGAAAGATTTTAATTGACAACACTTTTGCAAAAAGTGCCAATCTTGTACCGCTTATTTTTCAAAAACTTTCTGGGGGGCATGTCCCCATGCCCTCCTAAAAGGAGTATGCTTTGCATACTGTGCACTGTTGTAATCACTACAACCATAAACAAGTCTCCAGTTTCTATACAAGTGTCAGCTGAAATACTTTTGAGCCCCACAACTTTTCACTTTTCTCTATCTCTGATTTTGTATCAAGAACTGTTCGCAAAGCACCTCTGCAATCCATGCATACCAAAAAAATGGTGCCACATGCCCCAGTTATATCAATTATTATCTGAAAAGTGAAGTATCCTAATATTATGCTTCGTTGTCGGCTATGTTAACACTTACTTTTCACCTCTCATTTTATTGAAATACTGTAATAGAGCAGTCAAGTAACCACACTTACGGCATCACAGATATAGTTTATGACAACGTTTTACTGCACAGTTTAAAGCATTGGGTTTACTGTGATTATACTAAAAGTAGGCTAAATTTTTGGAGGACATGTTTAATCTCTATGACTATAACAATATTTTGTATATTGAAACATGAATTTTCATCTTCTTTTAAAAATCCTAGATTTGCTGCTGTAATTGGTAGAATGTTTTACTGGCTGTGGCTTATCAAATTTATACTCTTGTAGACTTGTTAGAACTACACTGTATACAGTACTCCTTGTAGAATCAGGCTAATGTCTTTTGCTACATTATTTACTGCTATAGTTATACTGCACAAGTAGGATAGTGTGGTTGTCAACCCAAGATGGAGGTGAAGCCAAGGTCAAAGTCATAATAAGATATCCTATGAATGCAAGTGGGGTTTAACTAGCTTTTATCTTCCACTTTAATGTACTTAGCTTAATGAGCAATAATGACATTTTCTACAAATTGAGGTGTTGATAACAATGATATCATAATAAAATTACATAGTATAGTGGCACAATACAAAAATCGTGCACTTTTTCATAAAAGCATGATACTTTCCACATAAACAGTAATCTTCATGACATAAAGTTTTAATATACATATAGTGCTATCACAGACTTGACCTTTGGTGACCTTTATGGCCATTTTTGGCCAGAAATTTAATCATTTATGTCTTCATCTCCCTGAGGCATTAATATACTTGTTAAAACATGGTACCAAAATAAAGATATTTTTGAATGAAACAACTTAGTTTTTATCTGAAGTTATAGGTGATTTCATTCCAAAGTCATAATCATTCGCACGGCCAGTAAAGCAGAAATACGCGCCACAGACAATAAATGATGCAATCACTACGTGAGGATTTTACAGGAATGAACGTTGTCAAATTCGGCCTTCCTGTAACTCACCCGCCACTTACGCTATCCCTCTGAAACTCTAGAGTTGAACTCATTGTGTCACTAGTAACTACCACACAAGCAGTGAAGCAAATCCATGCCGATTATTTCGTGATCGAGATTGCCAACATCAAAGGGGAAGTTTCATTTTAAAAAAAAGTTTTTTATCGCATGCGGTTAGACGCAACCGCAGGTGTATGCCTTGCGTTCCTTTGTGCATTCCAAACATTTATTGCCCTGCTATCGCTTCGGTATTCACTCAATCGCCTCAAGATTCACATCATCGATTTCACCATACATGATTACCCTACAGTCGTAATTTCAACACCAAACGAAGTTTCAGTCGTCCCCAGTCGACCTAGAGGCCAAATACAAATCCCAGATTGTTGTTTTCCGCAATACTCACTTGGCATGTAGAGCAATGTATCTTTAAACTGTTCTAAAAGTTTCGTTCAGATTGAAACATATGTTTTTGAAAATGGCTAGTTTGAAATTTGAATTTAGTCGCCCCCACGTAATTTGCTCTCTCTAAGAATTTTACTCGGAATTTAAAGAATGATGCAGAGCACAACTGCGATCACTGGGTATTGATGAACTGGCACTCTATGTAGTTGATCAGTGCATATAGCCACAAAGAAGTGTGCTGCCATAGATTATAGTCCACAGATATAATCTATGGTGCTGCATACCATTGTTCATTTTTAAATTTGAATTTAGTCGCCCCCATCGTGACGTAATTTGTCCTCTAAGGGTGCGGCTTAAAGAATGACACAGAGTACAACTGCGGTTACCAGTTGTTGACACAAGCTGCGAGTAATTAGCACATGTAGCTAGCCAATTGTCACCATACACTATTGCATTTTATAGCACCCCCACACAAAAATTACACATGTAATTACAACATACAGAGGACGCATAAATACCAAGCACTTTTCACAACAATAAAGTAAGAATTGTACAATAATGACAGTAATATAACTGCTATGAAAATGTTTTCCAGTGGCCCGCTATGGTAGCAAGTCTCACATGCCGGCATGTATATTCATCCAAGCACAATGGGAGTAACAAGTAAGTACAATGACAAGTTGATATGACTCCATTTGTAGAATCCAGATGAGTGGGTGTGGCTCCAGTATGTCTAAACAGTTAACAAACATTCCTGTTATAAATACGTGCTAGAGTTGCAATATGATAGTATAATAGTGTGCAATGTCTGAGTTGCAATATGATATATGATAGTGATATATGATAGTGATAGTGATAGTGATATATGATAGTGATAGTGATATGATATATGATAGAGTTGCAATATGATAGTGTGCAATGTCTGAGTCTTTAACATTCCTTTGTTGCAGCTTTTTCTTTCCATTAGCATGTTTAGTAGACTTTAAGTGATACTCAATACTGCTCTTTTTGAGGGGTAACTCTTCCCGGCATCCTTGGCAAAAAAGCTTTCCAGTAGCTACAGTAAAGGGTTCCTTGGAATATTCGGTTACTCTTTGCTGGGGCTTGATCGTTTTTGGGTTGCTCTGCGAATTCGAATGTAATGCTCTCTTCCTGCCAGCTGGTGGATTTTTGGCAATTTTTCTCTTACGAGAGAAGTCAGATGCACTTGGTGCCTTTAGCACACTAAGCAAGGACACTCCACTAGACGTTGGCGTCGTTGAGTTGCTGGCACTTCCGGTAGAACGAGTCCTCGAAGTTGTACTAGTCGAAGTTGTTGTAACATCTGACTCGCGAGACGATTCACGGTCATCATCATTACTAACAATGCTAAGACTGTCATCTACTTCACTAACATCGCTTTCAGCACTTGAACTGTAGTCAATGCGTTCTATCACATCCATTGTAGACACTATTTCACACGTGATTATTCGCTAACATGTATTGTGGGTTCGCCTTCGGGTCAAAGTTCAGCTAGAGCCATACTCATTTAACGTACGAGTGTTAAACGTAGCTATGGTAAGTTGTTACTTGTGTTAGTTATGCAGTTACATTCACACTGTCTGAAACAGATCTGAGATTAACAAATTTTGCTTATTTTGCGCCTATTTTGCTCGATTTTGCTCCTATTTTGCTCGATTTTGCTCCTATTTTGCCAGCATTTTGCTTGTTGCTCTTGTATTCCTATTATTCCAATAATTTTGCTGGCGAAATCGACGCATCCCTAGCAACAATACATAGTCTCCATTGCATCACTATCAAACGACACTAAGTGGAGGATATCGTTGCATCTCTAGTATGTATACTCTATCAGTACAACCTATCTTAATGGCCACTAGCATAGAAAGACAACCACTCTTGAAAAGCCAATTCCAATTGAGAATTTATACACTGTTACCTGCTGAATGAGTAAAGGTGGCAATAAACAAGTTCCACCATAATTTATACACGTGATCTGATCCTGTATATTCTGTCAGTGGATGAGATCCACTTGGCCAGGACAAAATGTGACTCAAGTGTGCCCTGTATGATCCATACTCAACCAACTTATGACCCAGTGGCACAATGGAACTGACTATTTATAGAGAATACAATTATATTCATTTCTAAGATGTGTGGATGTGTGGACACATTACAACACATTACATGTACATACAAGACATGCTACGTACTGTTTTAGCATTTCAAGTCACTACATTATGTACGGATCAGTCAACAATGCTTCATAGTGCCCATCAGTAAACCTGAAGAAAAGTTACGAAAAATAAAAATTCACATAAGTACAATGAAACCTCATTAATATGGCAGGCTGTGGAACCAAAAAATTTGGTCTGAATAACAAGGTGGCCTTATTAATGAGGTCATAAAGTACTGCTTAGCTATATTTGGGATCTACGTACTAGAGGTGGCCAATATAATGAGGTGGTCTTATTAAAGAGGTGGCCGCTAAGTGAGGTTTCACTGTACATACAGTTCACAATCACAATGGTGAACAATATTAATGGTTAACAATATACACTGAAACCTGCAGGTCACTTCTTGTGGAAGATTGCTCTCTACACTAAATGACACATTCAGAGATTGTATTTAGATGGATGATACAGTAACACATTGTGACTTCAATACTCGTGATTTAGATGGATGATACAGTAACACATTGTGACTTCAATACTCGTGATGTGTCAATGCTAGGCAGCAACCATATACACGGCACTGCCAATGCACAACATCACACTTGCTTGCACACGCAATTTTGCTCAAGATTTTACAAATTGATAATTAAGAGGTGTGGAAACTAGCTGTTCGCTCAAAAGACTGTGTGGTAACTGTTTTCCTTCTGTACAAGTGGCCACCAAGACAGGTCCACTGTGGATGAAAGCCAGGCATTAGATATTTGATATTTCATGTGTTGACGGCATTCCAGGGCTTCTGGTAGTCTCAAATTTCACCGCAGTTTACCTCAGGCAGTGTTGTGGTCACCACTAAACTACCGGAATGCTGTGTTATGTTCATCTTATGCTTGGCTACTATATTGTAGAATTGAAATGAATACTCTGAAAAATATATCCTATGGATAATGACTTCATCACTTTCTTCATCAGGAGCTTATAAGGACCAATAGTGAAACTTTTACACTTTGGGCTGACAGCCAACTGCCTAAGTCTGAAGCAGTGCCTTTGGTGCTCTAACAGATTGGCTGCCCCCTTGCTGCCAGCACTCACTGTCTCATACGCTGTCACACACTGAATCCATCTCTATAGCCAGTTAGAACAGCATGCTTCTTACCTTTCTTTAAGGCCGCAAAATGCAGCCACCTCTTTAAAAAGCTAGGTCAGAAAATTTTTGTCCCTACGGCCTGAATAATGACCAGTTTTTACTGTACTATTAGTGATTAGTGATCATGGAGGATTATTTATTAAGATACTAAGATATACAAACGCTACAACCTCTAAATATAGCAGTAAATTTTTTACCCTGGTCCAATATCTCGTAATAATCGTGAGAGACTCTACTGTGACAAATACATGTTTATCATGATATGTGCTAATCGCCTTTTTACAATTAAGTTTTACGACGCAAATACATGTATAGTTAAACTCACCAATTGTGACTAAATCCCTTCAACACGAAAAGACAAGTAATGAGACAACCTTGGAGACAACAGCCTCACAAGCCTATTCTGGTGCGCTTATTTAGTAGTAATATAAGTTTTAAAGGCATTTATTTACGACAGGACATAATTACGCGCCCTTCTATTGTCTCTGTATATACTTACCTTTTCTTTACTATTCTCATTTCATTTCACAAGATCTCTTGGCAGGGGCATAGTTTCTTTGCTTGAATTAGTCAATGCTTGAAGTAGATCGAGATACTCTAATAGAACAGTCACATTTCTACAAGTGCCATATTTTTATATTGTAAAGTCTGTAAGTAGCTAGTAATTTAAACTATACAATCCGATGCTAAGCAGAAGTTGTAACTATGCTAAATATTGATTGCTGTGTTACAGCTGTTTTGTGACTGCTCTAATAGAGTATCTTGATCGTTTTAATGCAGTACAAGATGAGGCAAAGTGTTATTAAGGGTTTACTAGTTAAAATGGGTGTTAGTTGACTGCAGTTGCATGCCACTAACAGGGCTGTCCAGAGAAATTTAGAAAGCCCAGGGAAAAGAGTTAAAGAGGGGCCCAGGGGCAAGGAAGGGTCTAGATCCTGACTGCTCTATTAGAGTATATCAATCTTTCTTTAAACAAGTATTCAAGGGGCCCCTTTCAGGCTGGGGCAGGGGGCAAGATACCCCAGTTACCCCCCCCCCCCCCCCCCCCATGTGGGCGGCCCTGGCCACTAAAATTACAGTTATATTTTAATATTCTGTCACTGTATTATAAATCTGGGGTTTCTGTCAAAACCATGGAAACTCGCCTACTGTTATCAACAGTGCATTGCTTATTCTAACAAAAAGTATTGAAATCCCATCCAAAAACAGCTTATAGCTGTAAAAAAAGTGCGCGTCCAAGTAAAGCAGAGTTAACTGCGACAAAAAGTAATGATATCATAATGCGGCCATGTGCGAGGTGTACAAGTTGTAAAATTAATATTAGCTAATCAGATAATACAATGTTATTGTTAAAGTGTTAATGAGAACTATGTGATGCTGCTATTTTTAAGTGTGTGAGCATCTTCATAATTACCACACAAATTTAATTCTCAATAAAGCAATGTGTATAGATTCTCTGATAGCAATAAATAGTTTGAATTTGGCCGTCTTTCCTGTATACGGCAATGCTACGAACAAAGGAAAGGTGGCCAAACTAGATAGGATTAAAAGGCTAAAATTCAAAATTAAAAGGCTAAATTTAATTGAAAATTTCAATTTTAGCCTATTGTGTACTTGTAGATAGGATTTATCTACAAGTACACAATAGGCTAAAATTGAAATTTTCAATTAAAGTATAGGGACCATAGCACATCAATAAAAAGTAGCTGGAGCAGTGCACTATATTAAAACAATAAGAAATATTGCATCCCTACTGTGCTCAAGATACCATAAAAATGCATAGTACACTTCTTATTGTTTTACTGTGATTTGATTCCCAAACCCAAACAGTGTGGAAGTGGGCAAGGTCATTAGCCATAGCGAGCTGGCTGATTTGATAGACATTGTGCTGTCAACTCTTGGTTTAATTGCGAGTCCAGTCACTGATTTGTTTTAAATTCGCCACGGTATGCCTCCACTGACTCGTTATAACATGACTCCGGCCCATGCAGGGCCGTAGCTACATAGCTATAGCCAGCTGTTTTATACCCGCTGTAGTGATATAGTTGAAGTAACTTACTGCTACATTACCCGTGCACGTCTTTAATCCCGCCCCAGCCCTTCAGTGCCTATGAAACTTCAGTGTTTACTTAAAAAGCCAGCATCAGCGCATCACCTTTCAGCACTTAACCCATAATTATAGAAACTCTTTAATGATAGCATGAACATACTGTAATAGTAAACATTTACATTATGATGATCCCATAAAATTAAAAAAATGACTACAATAGAACAAGAAGCCAGATACACTAGTGTTTGGCTATAAAGTACCACCAAGAGTTCATAATATAGTAGTGGGGTCTTGGTACAACGTATTAATTTTTCTTCACCATTTGCGTGATTTGTCCATTGACCATAAACTCACCCGCCAACAATCACAACATCAGTATCTACCCTGCATACACAGAAAGGGATACAGTATGGTAAGGCACAGCTAACTAAAAACATGTAATCATATAGTCAGACTAACATGTCAACAAACACTTAATTCCACTATTATGATTATTGTTAAAGTGAGCATCCCACATAGCCATTCCCAAGATGTATTCAGCATACTGCAGCAGTTGATGACCAATTTTGGAGTATATTACTTGACTTGTTTTGTGGTTCTCACCTACATTGTTGACATAACAATTTTTGTTGCTAGGAGACATATAAACTAGGAGGGACTAATGGTTATAGCATAATGGTAAACAAGTTATACAACAGCATAATAGTAAACAAGTTACACAACAGCGAAGGGAATTTTAATAAACTAGCAGTGATTGGATAGTTGATAGATAAAAGTAGAAGACAATTTGTAGTTTTTCCAGTCCTGAATAAGCATGCACATTAGCTGCTATAATAAGCATGAAAAAGCAAGACAGACTAAATTTTAACACAAGGTTTATGATGCAAACTCATTCTACACCTACCAATGTGTTATCCCACCACCCCCCTTGGATGTAAAGCCTGTAAGTGGGGCTTTACAAGGCGAATTGACATGAAACTACTGCTTCACTATGGGGCATTTGACAATCATTCATTAAGCACCCAAGTATTTTTTCTACGCTATGTCAATCCCCCACGTTGCAACTGGAACCAATGGTGGAGATTTGACACAATAGGTTTGTCCTACCATGGGGCATTTAACATTCGGTTGTGCCCACTATAGCCCTATATATGCCTGAAGGGGGGGGGGGGGGGGGGGGTTAGATTGATATGTGCATTATATATAATATGGTGCATCTACTGGGCTAAGTAGATTAAGCCTGTACCTTGCGGGCCTAAGCATGTTCTTCTCCTGTTTTGAAAAATAATCTTTTATTGCCTGCCCCTAACTGGAGTTTGCCTGACACCTTCAACATCACAAAAGCTATCTAAAATGGTTAATTTAGCTTTGACCATTGGCAAACTACAACACTCTACAATCATATCAGAGTATACATAACTCTATATATCTTCCCAGTTACTATATAGTAGGGTCCATGGTTGTTTCAGATCTGCTTATCAAGACACACGATAGTGTGTCGTGCGGCCCAAGAAGCCGGCGCGCCACACCGTGAGTATATTAACAGGAAGAAAGAAAACGCATTTTTCACACCTATGTAGCTCTGTGATCCCTTATCCGATTGGAACCAAATTTTATAGAGACGTGCCGCCCAGTTAGGGGAGTCTACATACCAAATTTGATGAAAATCGCTCCAGCCATTTCCGAGATACGAGCGAACAAAATTTCGTTTTAATTTCTTCGTTTTTTTCTTCTTCTTCTTCAGAGAGAATAAACGTCTTAATGATTAAGACAAAATATACATTACAAGCATACAGGGGCCTAGACACAGGGGTACCATGTGCTGATGGATCAGTACAGGAGCCCTGGCAAGACTTACATTAACTAAAGGTAAATTAAATTACAATACACAAAAAAAAAAAAAAAAAACTATATCTACATATATGTAATACTTAAAGTTTACCTAAGGTGGTCTAAAAGATCCCAGCCCGGGGAGGCTCTAGAATTAAAAATTCTGTAAGAACAGGACACAGCAATGCGAGCTGCCTGCTCAAACAAGGATCTTATGGTTTTCTTTGGCACTTCACAAGCAGTAGCCATTTGAGCAATTGTTTCTGGCAAAAAGTGGCCTAAACAACCAATTTCAATTGGAACAAGATTGACAGTTAACCCAGAAAGCTGGAGGTCATATTGCAAGGAGCTATATTGATCTTCCTTTCTAGCTCTAGCAGCAAGAAGATGTTGCTGGGTATTAGTTGGTACTGTCAATTCGAACAAACAAATGGAATCATTAGAAACCAATACCAAGTCAGGCCTGCTGAGGGTGGAGGAAAGATTGGTTGGGATGGTACTAGGGGGGCTGGAACTAGCTAGATAACCAGGAAGGTCAGCGTAAAGTTTGAATGTTTCAGGTAAATGCTGTTGGAGCCCATGAACAAGGACCTGTAAAACTGAATCATGTCTCCAGGTATACCTGCCTTGATCTAGAGCAGCAGGACAGCCAGTCAAAATATGGTTTGTTGTGGGTTGAGGAGCTTGACAAAGAGCACATCTAGGGTCAGTAATGATGTTCCATCTGGCCAGGTTCATAGGGGTTGGTAGAGTGTCACAACCAGCACGTAGCAGGAAGGACAGCTGTTTTTCAGGGAGGCCATACATCAGTCTCTTCCACAGAGGGCAAGCTTGTTCCAGAGTTACAATATCTAAAAATTTATTTTGAACAGTTAATGGTTCCAGTTTTGACTTCCAATATTCAATGTGAGCAGAGCGTAAGTTGTGGCGAGCATGGTTTCTTCTTCATTTCGCACACTTCGCAAAATTCGCCATAAAACACGAATGCGTGCTCGGATTGGGCTGAAATTTGGCACACTTAAAGGGCTCATTAAGGCGGATCTCCGTACCAACTTTGGTAGGAATCCGATGAACATTCACGGAGTTATTACCGATTATATGCGTAAAATAAGGTCGAAGGTCTGTCACGCCTACAGGGTAAACCACTTGGAGGAATCAGTTGAAAATTGATATGTAGATGGAGCAACCATCGTAGGAGTGCCTTTTTGTGATTTGAAAGGAATCGGGATAAAGACCATGGAGATATGACACAAAACCCAACCTGTGTCAAAATTACGCGATCGATTTTTATGAATAAAAAAACTATTAGTTTTCGTGTGTACCAGGCAAACCACTTAGAGCAATGAACTGAAAATCAGTATGTAGCTGGAATAATCATCATAGAAAGTTCTTGCAGTAGTACAGAAGAATCGGATTACAAATCACTGAGTTATGTTTCGAAAGGCAACTACGTGCAGCAAATGCGAGATCGAGATACTCTAATAGAACAGTCACCCTAATAAAGCATTCAGCTGCATGTATAATTTACACAGTTATATTACATTGCAAGTTATTCTGTAGGGAATTCAGCTACAGACAAGTCACCCTGTAGTCAGATCAGCTAGAAGAAGGTACCTAATAGAGAGTTCAGCTACAAAGAAGCCATCATGTAGAGAGTTCAGCTCAAATAAATCACCCTGTAGAGAATTCAGCTACAAACAAATTGCCCTGTAGAGAGATCAGCTAGAAGAAGTTACCTTGTAGAGAGTTCAGTTACAAAGAAACAATCATGCAAAGAGTTTAGCTGCAAACAAATCACCCAGTAGAAAGTTCCGCTATGAACAGATCACACTATAGAGAGTTCAGTTAGAAATAAGTCATCCTGTAGAGAGATCAGCTAGAAGAAGTCACATTGTAGAGAGTTCAGTTACAAAGAAACAATCATGCAAAGAGTTCATCTACAAACAAATCACCCTGTAGAGAGTTCAGCTAGAAACAAGTCACCCTGTAGAGAGATCAGCTAGAAACAAGTCACCCTGTAGAGAGTTCAGCTAGAAGAAGTTACATTGTAGAGAGTTCAGCCACAAAGAAACTACCATGTACAGAGTTCAGCTGCAAACAAATTGCCCTGTAGAGAATTCAGCTACAAACAAATCACCCTGTAGAGAGATCAGCTAGAAGAAGTTAGCTTGTGGAGAGTTTAGCTACAAACAAATCACCCTGTAGAGGATTCAGCTACAAACAAGTCACACTGTAGAGAGTTCAGCTAGAAGTTACATTGTAGAGAGTTCAGCTACAAAGAAACTACCATGTAGAGAGTTCAGCTGCAAACAAATTGCCCTGTAGAGAATTCAGCTACAAACAAATCACCCTGTAGAAAGATCATCTAGAAGAAGTTACCTTGTAGAGAGTTCAGCTACAAACAAATCACCCGTAGAGAGTTCAGCTAGAAACAAGTTACCCTGCAGAGAGTTCAGCTAGAAGAAGTTACATTGTAGAGAGTTCAGCTACAAACAAATTGCCCTGCAGAGAATTCAGCTACAAACAAATCACCCTGTAGAAAGATCATCTAGAAGAAGTTACCTTGTAGAGAGTTCATGATCAGCTACAAACAAATCACCCTGTAGAGAGTTCAGCTAGAAACAAGTTACCCTGTAGAGAGTTCAGCTAGAAGAAGTTACCTTGTAGAGAGTTCAGCTACAAAGAAACTACCATGTAGAGAGTTCAGCTGCAAACAAATTGCCCTGTAGAGAATTCAGCTGCAAACAAAGCACCCTGTAGAAAGATCAGCTAGAAGAAGTTACCTTGTAGAGAGTTCAGCTACAAACAAATCACCCTGTAGAGTGTTCAGCTAGAAACAAGTTACCCTGTAGAGAGTTCAGCTAGAAGAAGTTACATTGTAGAGAGTTCAGCTACAAAGAAACTACCATGTAGAGAGTTCAGCTGCAAACAAATTGCCCTGTAGAGACAAACAAATCACCCTGTAGAAAGATCAGCTAGAAGAAGTTACCTTGTAGAGAGTTCAGCTACAAACAAATCACCCTGTAGAGAGTTCAGCTAGAAACAAGTTACCCTGTAGAGAGTTCAGCTAGAAGAAGTTACATTGTAGAGAGTTCAGCTACAAAGAAACTACCATGTAGAGAGTACAGCTGCAAACAAATTGCCCTGTAGAGACATACAAATCACCCTTTAGAAAGATCATCTAGAAGAAGTTACCTTGTAGAGAGTTCAGCTACAAACAAATCACCCTGTAGAGAGTTCAGCTACAAGCAAGTCATCCGGTAGAGAGATCAGCTAGAAGGATCACCTTGCAGAGAGGTCAGCTACTAAGAAATCATCCTGCTTCATCTTTTCCTCTTCCTGTAGTAATGAAAAAATGACAGGTTAAAAAGCCCTAAAGCCAGCCATAGGCCGGCTTTGGGGTATACAAATACAAAAAGAAGTGAAATCTAATTCAAAACAGCCAAGCTGTAAAAAAAAGAGTGCGGCCCTGAGAAAGGCTATGGTGAAAAAAGATGTGAAATCCAAGGTGGCGGCCAAGAAATGGCTGTGATGGTAGGTTAATGGTAAAAATTTTAATAACAACAATTCAGGTGAATTTGGTGCGGCTTGGTCTTGGCACAAAATTCACCTGAATTGTCGTTATTAAAATTTTTACCATTAACCTACCATCACAGCTATTTCTTGGCCGCCACCTTGGATTTCACATCTTTTTTCACCATAGCCTTTCTCAGGGCCACACTCTTTTTTTTACAGCTTGGCTGTTTTGGATTAGATATTATTATCACATCAATCAATCGATGCATAGTAATTACGGCCTACTGTATGTACGCATTGAGCTGAGCCCTCAAAAATATTAACTCATTTGTAGTATTGACTTACCTAATAATCATTCAAATGCCTGACACATTATTTATAGCCAAAGTTTTTACCATATATTATAGGAAGCCATAAAAATATATAGCATATTAACTTTTCCTGAACTGTTGGTGGAAGCACTTGTTTGCTCTTGACATCTTTGTTGTCATCACCAACCATCTTGGTTGGTTGAAACGTTGAGAAAATATCCTCTTTCACTTTTAGCTGTTTTCTCAGGGTTCAGCTCAACTTGTTCACGGTCTGACCCACACAGCTAGAACAAGCCAGCTACAAGGCTCTGGCCTACACAAGCATAGTATACAAGGGCGTCAGGGCTGGGCCCCCACACTATTTTCAAAAGCATGTTTTGGCTCCCCCACGTTTTGGGCCAAGTACTAGTAGCCAATCAGCCAAAGTTATATATACACACAGAAATACATACCTCCATACGAGAAGCCATACAACAATCATGCAAAAGCACTCTGGGGTGTGGCATCACCAGTCCACCGCAATTGTCAAGCCATTTATTGTACTGTACAAGGTACTGTATTAAATAACACAAAAGCGCCTGTAATTTTATTTCTGTAGTGCTTGCACGTGGTATCTGTTGTTCAAATATTTCCTGGATCACATGCAGTGAGAAGTTTAAACAGTGTTGTATCCGTGGCATTATATGATGTGGGAAAGATTTAACTCGAATTCAGGGTGGTAACAGATCTAAGTCTAAGAGGGCAGTCACACTGTAGTGCGCTAGTGTATGGGAGTTGCTGACTACCGACGATTAAACTATTAAGACTTGGTGGTGAAGTTGATTTATCAAGAGAAATAAACAAGGATGTTGAAAATCAAAGTGGCCAACCATGAACGCGGTGTGGTATTCACGTGATCTACACTCAGTTTGGGAACACCTGCTAGAGCAGACATCCCAGCTTGTAGGTAACGATGTTTCACATTGCAGATAACAACTATTAATGCCATAATCCTTGTAGTGTGAAGTACAGTATGTAAAGCTTGCATAAAGAAAAGACCTTCACATGACCATGCACTGCTTGAAGTTCCTTAGTTTACTAGAGTGGTATATCCCCAGTATATGGAACAGTTAATTGTTTGTTATTTTAGTAGTTTTTCAGTAAACCCGCATTCACTGATGTTTTACTGAGAGTTTAAAACTTAGTAAAACAATTATGTTCCATATACTTAAAGTTACTGACATTTTACTATTGGTACAACTACAGTAAAGCAGCTTAACAAACTAGTAAACTAAGAACCTTCAATCAGTGATGATTTCAGTCTCACGTGATATATACATGCATCGAGCACATGCAGTAGGTGTAGAGGAGCATAGCGGCAGGTGTAGGGAGTGAAGAGATATAGCTATGTAGTATAGGTGTAGGGGTATTAGCTAGTGATAACACACCCCACAACACCTTTATATAAATGCACGTATGAACTGGGTACCGAGGAGCCGGACCTTGTACATCTGCATGGGTATTAATCAGCTTATGGTTGACTGGTTATGGCTATCGTTCCTACGCCTTTGATAGTATATAATCCCAGGAAGCTACTATGGCATGGGAGAATCCTGTCTAAAATTGCGACGGTAGTTATATAGCCGTTTACAATGACTTAGCTATACACAAACTTACCCGGAAATTTGCTGGGAGAATAGTGTGATGCATTCAGTGCCACAGTCAGGCTTCATGTCCATTCTGAGGCATACATTCAGCAACAACTCGCAGTTGATTCGGCTCCACTTGTCACGCACAGATTTCGACTAGACTAGTTATATCACCAACCCACTGCTTCAGCAAGAACAGTTAAGACTGTAGCCTCGACTTTGCCGGTTCTTATTTACATGAAAGTCACGCGAGATATCACGTGAGTCCTTGCGGGAATTTGAACATTATTTTCAGTTTGAATGAATTTTCTCTTAGCAAGTCACTTTTAGTAGCACTTCTAAACACTGAACTTGGAAGCTTTTGCTACTAATTTAGCTAGCTAATCTGTTGCTGAAGCTGTTATTATGCATGCATGCATACAGTGTCTCCTATGTAATATAATACCTAACTGTATGTTCTCTATTCAACAAAAAGTATTGATATCCTGTGCCAAAAACAGCCCAGCTTTAAAAAAAGGCGAGGCCAAGAATGCACAAATACATGTTCATGGAGTAACCAAAAGACGTGATATCAAAATCTGGCCAAGAAAGCATTTACAGTATAGGCACTTTTATGCATTCATTTTCTATATGCTTCACATTATCACATCCAGCTAGCTGTACATGTGTGCTTGCAATATAAACAATACTACTGAGATGATAAAAGATATTACACTGCATTGTTACCAAAATTAATTGAACTAAAAATTTACAATTGGTTTCTACTTGGCCATCTTTTTGCGCTAAATAAAAAGATAGCCAAGTAGAAACCAATTGTAAATTTTTAGTTTAATTAATTTTGGCAGTGTAAAATCTTTTATCATCTCAGTAGTATTGTTTATATTGCAAGCACACATGTACAGCTAGCTGGATGTGATAATGTGAAGCATATAGAAAATGAATGCACAAAAGTGCCTATACTATAAATGCTTTCTTGGCCAGATTTTGATATCATGTCTTTTGGTTACTCCATGAACATGTATTTGTGCATTCTTGGCCTCGCCTTTTTTTACAGCTGGGCTGTTTTTGGCACACAACACAAATACATATATTGTTAAGCTCACCAATTGTGTCTAAATCCCTTCAATACATAAAGACAAGAAATGAGACAACAGCCTCGCAAAGATCAGAGCCTATTCTGGTGCGCTTATTTAGTAAAAATATAAATGTTAAAGGTGTTTATTTACAACAGGACATACTTATGCGCCTTTCTACTGTCTCTGTACATGCTTGCCATTTCTCTACTATTCTCATTTCATTTCACAAGAGCTCCTATTAATATGGGCAGGGGCATGGCTTCTCCACTTGAATTAGTCAATGCTTGAAGTAGATCGAGATACTCTAATTGAGGGGTCACTAATTCACGAAAAAGGGTACAGATTTCAAAATCTTAAACAAATTTCTCAAGATTTCACGGATTTCACAAAAAGCCTCACGAAATTGAGAGGAATTGCAAAGCCATATAAACTAGGAGCAAAGCCAAGACATAACTAGTAAAGGAAACCCTACAAAACCAGGAGTGACTTGCAACTGAAGCCCTATAAAACCAAGAAACAAGGCCAATCATTCAGGGGAAATCCCATGCGAAATCTCTCAAAACCAGGAGCAACTATTGAAGCCTTATCTGGTGTGAAACCCCACAAAACCATGAGCATCTGTATGTTTAAGTTGCTTTTTGTAGTTTGTGTGTTGCTAAGTTTATGAAGTTTCACTAAGTTTGTGTTGCAAAGTTTTTGTAGTTTGCTAAGTAAATCCGAAGTGGAGTGGAACATAGCAGGGGCGGTGGAGCAGGACAAAGAGTGAGGGGGCAGGCCAGCTGTACATTGAAGACCAAAAATAAATAAATAAATAAATAATAATAAAAAGGTCGCTACCTGCTGACATCAGCTGCTCTCCACCAATTATATATCCTTATTTATAACTACACATACGTCGTTAAGTATGTAGCTTGCTACACTGAATACTATTAGAGTATCCAGATCCTGACTGTTCTATTAGAGTATCTCAGTCTTTTCTTACTAACAGTGGCCTTCCTGTCTCCACTGCCTATGGAACATGGGATTTCATCCTTACTTTTGAGTGGGAGCAGTTTGCATGGATTCTCCTGGTTTTGTGCAGCTTCTTTCCCACAGCTCCTGGTTTTGTGCGGCTTCCACAAAGTGGAGTGGAACATCAGATTTCATTCTTATTCTTTTGAGCAGTTTGCATAATTCTCTTCTGGTTTTGTGTGGTTTCTCTCCTACAGCTCCTGATATTGATTGGCTTCCACATTACCACAACTCGCTTAATACAAATCCGAATTAGAGCGGAACATCAGATTTCATTCTTACTTTTGAGCAGTTTGCATGGATTCTACCCTATCTGGTTTTGTGTGGCTTTTTTTCCCACAGCTCCTGGTTTGTTTGGCTTCCACACAACTTGCTTAATACATTTACGAAGCAGAGCGGAACATCGGATTTCATTCTTACTTTTGAGCAGTTTACATGGATTCTCTCCTGGTTTTGTGTGGCTTCTTTCCCACAGCTCCTGGTTTTGTGCAGCTTCCACAACTCGCTTAATACAAATCTGAAGCGGAGCGGAACATCGGATTTCATTCTTACTTTTGTGCAGAAGTAGTTGAGTGTAAGCTATATATGGTACCAGAACGAATTTATAATCAGAATCATGATAAGAACATAAGATTTTCATATTTCAGGTAGGATTTCATTGAAGGTGTATGAGATTTTGAATCAGTTAGTGACCCTTGACTCTAATAGAGCATTCAATCACTCTAATAGAACAGTCACGTTTCTACAAGGTATTTTATATTGTAAAGTCTGTTAAGTAGCTAGTAATTTGAACTATACAATCCAATGCTAGGCAGAAGTTGTAACTATGCTGTAATATTGATTACTGTGTTACAGCTGTTTTGTGACTGCTCTATTAGAGTATCTTGATCATTTTAATGCAGTACAAGATGAAAGGCAAAGGGTTTATTAGTTAAAATGGGTGTTAGTTGACTGTAGTTGTATTCCACTAAAATTACAGTTGTATTTTAATATTCTGTCACTGTAATCTGGGGTTTCTGTCAAAACCATGGAAACTCGCCTACTGTAATCAACAGTGTATGCTTATTCTAACAAAAAGTATTGAAATCCCATCCAAAAACAGCTTATAGCTGTAAAAAAGTGCACGTTCAAGTAAAGCAGAGTTAACTGTGACAAAAAGTAATGATATCATACTGCAGCCATATGCAAGGTGTGCAAGTTGTAAAATTAATATTAGCTAATCAGATAATACAATATTATTATTAAAGTGTTAATGAGAACTATGTGATGTTGCTAGTTATTAAGTGTATGAGCATCTTCATAAATGCCACACAAATTTGATTCTCAATAAAGCAATGTGTGTAGATTCTCTGATAGCAATAAATAGTTTGAGTTTGGCCGCCTTTCCTGTGTACGGCAATGCTATGAACAAAGGAAAGACGGCCAAACGCAAACTATTTATTGCTATCAGAGAATCTATACACATTGCTTTATTGAGAATCAAATTTGTGTGGCATTTATGAAGATGCTCACACACTTAAAAACTAGCAGCGTCACATAGTTCTCATTAACACTTTAACAATAATATTGTATTATATGATTAGCTAATATTAATTTTACAACTTGCACACCTCGCACATGGCCGCAGTATGATATCATACTTTTTGTTGCAGTTAACTCTGCTTTACTTGGATACGCACTTCTTTACAGCTATAAGTTGTTTTTGGATGGGATACAATATACATTGGTATGGAAGCTGTACTGTAGTCTATTAACACTCAGTGGTAGAACCTTGACTGATGGCCTTGGTAAAGAAGGATAAAAGGTAAGACAATAGTGCAAGCATTGTATGTTTATCAATATACCAAAGGTTTTTCTTAAGTGAACTAGAAACGTTTCTGCGAAAGAATTAGGGCCGTAACTGTAGCTAGTTTTCCGCTATGCTCCTGGCGTAAGGCAGGCAGGCAGTAGAAAATTTTGTTGAATAAATTTAAAAAAATTCTGACTGAAACGTTTCGGGTCAATCTGAAGACACTTTTGGGCTTGGTTTTACCCAACCAATACTATCATGTCATTGTGAGGAAAACTTGTGGCAGGTTTTTTGGGTTATATTATATCACAGACTGCCCCCACACCTTTGATGTCCCTACTATACAGTGCTATTGTACTGTATGATATGTAATTTGTACATTTACTGATAAAATCAGAATTAGTTCAAGTATTTAAAATCTGCTTCATCTGTTTCTTCTTCCTGTGGTAAAGAAAACAAAAGATAGGTTATAAAAGCCCCAAAGCTGGCCATAGGCTGGCTTTGGGATATACAAATACAAAAAGAAGTGATATTAATCCAAAACAGCCAAACTGTAAACAAAGAGTGCGGCCCTCAAAAAGGCTATGGTGAAAAAAGATGTGAAATCCAAGGTGGCGGCCAAGAAATGGCTGTGATGGTATAGGTTGGTTTCTGCTGGGTAGGTTAATGGTAAAAATTTTAATAACGACAATTCAGGTGAATTTGGTGCCAAGAACTTTTGAGGGCCGCACTCTTTTTTTACAGCTTGGCTGTTTTAGATTAGATATGATTATAGTTTCTCACATGTTGTTATTCACTTATTCCAGTACTTTATTTCTTTGATATATACCTTGAATACACATACTGTATTGTCTTGAATTACTGCCCAGGTGTGTATTACTTTCAAGTAACTTTTTAACCCGGCTACTAAATGAGACTGGCGACTATACAAGACTGGCGTTTATATACCTGATCTGCATTCATGAGTCAACTTCATACCTTGGTGTTGCACTCTCCTGGACTCTCCTTGATGTTCCCCTCAGCATATTTCACAGATTCAACCTTACAGAGAACTCTATAAAACTTTCTTCACTTCATTGTTTGTAATACCACCCAGAATTGTCAAAATATTGACTGCACTAGATATCAATTTGAGATCCAGCATTTATTCAAGACTTGGCATTTATTTTGTTATGATGCTGTATACCCCCAGCGACTAAACGGGACCAGACATTTATACAAGACTGACCGTAATTCGAGGCAATACGGTATTACAATGTAGACCTAGTACACTAAATTCAAACACTATACTAAATCAACCACTGAAGTACTGTGTAAACATAATAGTCAGGTTCACTATGTCAAAAAATACACTTTCGCTCAAAGTTTATGGAGATTAGCAAACCTATACATTTTTGGAAAGCTTAGAGCATGAGGAATCTGAAAATCAATGTTTACATTTGCACAGATTCCTGCAAGGTCAGCATTTTTTAATTTCAAAGTGACAGCTAATAAAATAAGAAAATTCTAATATATCAAGTTAAATTTGACATAAAAGTTTAATAAATGAACTCAACAAATTCTCTGGTGACAATTTTACACCTCTTTTCGTTAGAGGTGAGACATTTAATCATGAACAATTGAAAGTTTTTACAAAGGGAATAGAAGAACGTCTATTAGCTATACTGCAATAATTCAGGAATAATTTATCATGAAAAGAATTAATGAATATTCTGGATTATTTGGAGTATAACTGGTGCAAAGTATAACTAGTGAAAAGTATAATAATGGCTTTTACTAAAACAGTTCAAACCTAAAAAAAAGCCAAAAATTTAGATACTCTAATAGAGCAGTCGCTTAAAGGTAGTCAACTTTTGAGTCCATTTTTTTTGCTAATATGCTTACATATGTTTAGCATAATTAGCACTAGATGAATTTTGAAAGAATTTTCATTTTAAAAGTAAATGGAATTAGCTCTCTCCTAAAAGGGAAGTTTCTTTTTTACATAAACAATGAATTCACCATGATCACCAAGAGCAATTTTATGCACCAGATAGACATGCACCAACAAGTTAAAATTGATACATGATCTTGAAAATTAGTATCCACTGTTACCTAACTGTTATCCAATGTAAATTTCTTTTCCAGTGACAGAATGATTACCATCTTTAAATAATCCAAATATTGCCATTGTCGATGGAGTGATTCTTATCCAGAAGATGACAAAAATCTAGCTAAGATGCTTTTAATGGCAGGCTTACAAGTAACTGCTCCATGCTAAAATGCTGGTGCTATTGCAACGATTTACCTTGCACAGAACTGTGTTTGTGTGGTACAGATGCACAAGTGACCGAGATTTATACATACAAGTAGAAGGAAAAATGAAAATTTTTGAAGTTGGATTACGATCAAAAAAAGTGAAGAAACAAGGGAATTGCTAAAAAGTAGTGAAAGAAGAGAGGTTGCCTTAACATCTACAGATATACTAGTGGACCTATACTTCATTCAGTCTATAACCATGACTGAATTAGGGATTAAATGTCCACTGCAGCATATAGGCAACCTCTCTTGTTCACTACTGTATAGACTGAAATATAGGGATTAAATGTGGGACTAACATAATTATGACTGGTGAACCCGCGCATATACTGCATCAAAGGAAGAAGGGCACTTGGAAAACCTTACACCTGGACACATGCCCCAAGCCCCCAACTATCAATTTTGTAGCAAGCCATTACGATTCATTTTCAGCTATGCTTTTCACATTACACAGCGTTGCAAACAAAGAACAGCGTGCGAAGTGTCTCCACTATCAATCATATTGCTATGGATAAAACCGGCGATAAGCTAACACAGCCACAGTTGAGCCGTATCACATTATGTAGTGTAAATTGACACCTTGCATTGTCAGTGAAGAGAACTGGAACACAAAGGAGGACAAAGGCAAGCCCATGATGTGTGTATTGTATGTACTGTGGTTGGAAAATCAAGCCCATATGTCAAATTATGCTTGGCTGTCAGTCAGTCAGTCAGCGTAAAATTCTGTTGAATAGAAAAACTTTAAAATGCTATAGAAATTTTGTTGGAAGAGTTTGGGGTTAGTCTAAAGACATTTTTGAGCTTGGCTGTGCCTAGCCAATGTTGCAAAGCTGTCATGAAGGGAAATTGAGACTGGTTTTAGGGTGATATTTTGACCTGGAAAAGCTCAATTCTGCATGATCCCTAGTATATAATACTATCGTACTGTATATAATACATTGAAAATGACAACAGTGACAGTGTTGATCATGATGATTGTTAGGTTCATATCTTTGAATTAACTGTAATAGACATAAGGTTCATATCTTTGAATTAACTGTAATAGATATAAATATATGTACATGTACATACGTACATAACCATGATGTCTTTATACATAGCTGTACCCTACATCTCAGTGTTAATAATTCACTTATTCACTTTGTTTCATGCAATAACTATTTGCCAAATGAATTGCTTTTAAGTTTCTTAGCATTTTAGAGGCTATTAATGATTCTATATGGGTGTGAGAACATAGAAATAGTGTTTGTTGCAATTCTCTGTCAATAAGAGGCTGATATATGGAGAAATTTGCACCATATGGACTGCTATTTTCAAACTACTAATTAACTAACATGTAGGTATCTGTTTAAATGTAAGCATTGATCTCCATGCTCTAAGCTTTCTAATAATAATTATGTAGGCCCATAAATTTTGAGCAAAGTTATTTGACATAGTAAACTATGTCAATGCATGCCACCAACTGGTACGTGCAAAAGTGCTCTTGGATCTAGTCAGGGTGAAGTCATAGTTGCCAATTGCTAATTAACAAAGTTTCTTTTAAGAGAGAATATGTGACCGGATTTGCAAAAAGGTACCTTTTTCACACACAAAATTTGACACATTTTTTTGAACTTTAAAGCTTGATAACTTTTGATAATGGCATATAATTGCTTGAAACTTTCAAAGCATGTAGCTACAGTATCTGGCTACATTTTGATACTATAAGAACAAGTTAATCAGTATAAGGAGTCAAGTGTTACACCATTTTGTTTGCTGGCATATCAAATGTGTGGAAAAGGTACCTTTTCGCAAATCCGGTCACATATTTTATGCAAATTACAATTATTCTTTCAAACCTAGTATTAGCTAATCTCCTGAAATTTATGTCTAACATAAGCACACTAGCTAGGAGTTTCATAAAAGTCACTGCTACATTAGCAATATGGACTCAAAGTTGACTGCTTTATTAGAGTATGTGACTGCTCTATTAGAGTAACTCAATTTTTCTGCTGTTTTTAGGCTTGAACTGTTTCAGTGAAAGCCAAACTTATACATTGCTCCAGTTATACATAGATCTCATTAAATTAATCTGGAATATTCCACAATTCTTTTCGCTTAGAACTATTCTTGAGTTATTGCAGCATAATGGATGCTCTTCCATTCCGTTTGTAAAAACTTCTAATTATTCTTGATTAACTATGACCTCTAATAAATAGAGATGTAAAAATGTCACCAGAGAATTTGTTGAGTTTATTTGATGAACTTTTATGTCAAATTTAAATTGATATATCGGGAATTTCTTACTTTATTGGCTGCCATTTTGAAATTTAAAAATGCCAACCTTGCAGGAATCTGTGCAAATGTAAACATTAATTTTCAGATTTCTCATGCTCTAAGCTTTCCAAAAATGTATAGGTTTGCTAATCTCCATAAACTTTGAACAAAAGTACATAGTGAACCTGACTATAATAGTATCATACACAGTTGACTGTAATTTTGTAAGTATTCAGTACCATTTGTGTGTATAATAGGTATTGCAGTGACTGGAGCATCTGATATCAGTACAGATTTAGTTAGTAGTAATCAAATGTTTGACTACTCATTTGTCATTCAACCCTTTAAACTTGATAAGCATAATGCAACGTTACGTTGTGCTTCTGGACTGGGACCTTCTGGTGATAATCCAAATACTGTACTGGGTAGATGGTACTTTAATGGAGTTCAAATACCTGTCAGGCAAGATTGTAATGGTCCTGTATTTGAAGTACGCCAAGCAAATCCTAAGAACTACCCAGGAGTAATCAACCTGTATCTGTGCAGTACATTCACTACTGCTGAAGAAGGTGTTTACTCATGTATCATGATGAACAGTTCAATGATGAACCAGACCATGAGGGTGGGTTTGTACTTCATTAGTAGAAGTGAGTGAATTAATATGTACCCATCATCTCATTGTTAACCATCTTTCATCTCTCTACACAGCTGCTCCAATGATAGACCCTCCACCTTCATCTACTGTAACAGTTGTTGCTGGCTCTCGCCTCACATTGTCTTGTTCCTCACGAGGTTCTCCCCCAGACACATTCACATGGAGGAAGGATAGTGATCCAATATTAAATTCGACTAGTATTACTATTGTGACTCATACTAATACTAGAGCAGTATTCCGTGCTAACTACTCCATTAATAGTGTTACTACAAGTGATAGTGGAACATACACATGTAGTGTGAGTAATCCTATTGGTAGTGATAGTGAGACCATCACCGTTACTGTTATTGGTAAGCATCTGTGTGTAAATTATAAGGATGCTGTGGCTATTGAAAACAATGTATGATTTTGTGTTGTTTCTTTTTGTACTGGCAAAATGCAAAATAAACCCATTATTTGGATAAAAAGTACTTTAGTTTTCAAATAACAAATATCCACCAGCTCATGTTATCATAGTACTGTGGATCAAGTATTGGCTTTCTTGGCTAAAGATACCACCCAAAAAACTAGTCTCATATCAGCTTGGTAGCACTGGTTAGGTATAACAAAGCCCATATTAAATGTCTTCAGAGTAACCCCAAACCCTTCCAACAAGCTAGTTTATATGAAATTAAAATAAAATATCAACTGCTAACTGACTGACTGAATAATGCCTCCAGCCAAACATAACTCAAATATGAATAAGGTTGCAGATTATTTTTATTTCTTCACTGTTTAACATTTCTTTAGTCTGAGACAGTCCTTTTCACCAACCACAGCAGCTACAATACATACAGCATTGACTTACCTTTGTCCTCCGGTTCCTTTCTCAGGTTGGTAATGCTTTATGGTTTCAGTGCTTTAATTTCCATATATTAATTGCAGAGGTACTTCTTGGACTGCACTCCATTTGTAACACTACATGTTCAATGGGTACAACTTACGTAGATGAAACTGAAATGGAATGGCCACTTCGCATTTCAGTAATAAGGCCAGTTTCACGTAAGGCCTTTGGAATTCAATCAGTGTTAATTGTCTATTGTGTAACCACTGGATTCTGTGGATGCCCATAAAAGTGTATAAAGCCATTGGGAAAATGATGATAACTGGTAGCAAAACTTCAGTAACTTACAAAGTATATAGTATGTTCTAATTTTCTGTATATGGAAAGAAACTACATTGATTACTCTGTTGTTTTGTGGTTGTCTGCTGTAAATAGGACAAAGGATGTATAATAGGGTGGTGAAGTTAGAAATGTTATCAGACAAAGCTTTCACAGCTGATATTGGTAAGTTCAGAGTCAGAAAATCACACAGGAACTTCAACAAGTCTTAACAATAGTCTTTGTTGCAAACTGCTTCATAGGAAAGTGCTGAATCAGCATGATAGTCAACTAAGTTAACAGTGTGTTCAGGGAGCCCAGATACATCATCCAGATGATATTAGAGCTTGCTCTTGTACTGTACATCTGTTAAACAAGGATAACAAGCAGCTGCTTGTGTGTTTGTCTCCAGAAAATGTTTTCACCATGCATTCTAACCTTTATTTGAGCTAAACTCACTAGTGGCTTAGCATATTTACAGCAGACAACCATCACAGAGTGTAGAAATTGATGTAGTTTACAGTGCTGCTTTAAAAACTTGGATTTTCCATAAGATTCTATGTAACAATACATTTTGTGTCTGTGGTTGACTGTTTCCCAATGGTTTCTGTACATTTTAATGGCTAACCACAACATCCAGTGGTTGCACAATTGCAATTAAAAGATCTATTAAAATACTTTCCCTTACACGAAACTGTAGTCTGGATGCGCATCAGTTGTTTTCTTTGTAGTGAATGAATTGATTTCAGAAGCATTTCTTGTGCTGTTTACTTTTATTTTTGCTTATAATGCAATATTTTCACCCAATCCCACGAGGAATACAATACTGATGTTAAAACGTGTTTTAAAGGAAGAAAACAGGCGGAAATTTGTTTTAAGATTTAATATTCAGCCTTCTGTAAGTCTTTCCTTGAGGATTTGATACTAGATGTGCTATATATAAGATAAAATGAGTTTCGTAGCATTTTGGTGGATGTCATTCATATACTACTGTACTGTTCTCAGGAATTGGGTGAAGAAGAATGTTTGCCTCTGTATAATGAGTGGAACATAGCAGAAAGTGAAGCAGAATAGGAATTCCTCATTTCAATAATTGATAGTTGGGCTTGTGCATGTTCAGTTACACAACAACTTTTATATAGTTGTGCCTGGTGCAATTCTTTTCTTTGCTGCAGTATGAAGTATTTCACTAGTAATGAATATTGTCACAAGTACAGTACAAGAAAAAAATAGGAATTTTATAATTATAGGGATAACAGAAATAAAAAAATGAAACAAGAGACTACCTGAATATATACTAGAAGACATTTAATCTCTAAGTATATACTTTGGTCTAATACTAGTGGACATTTAATTCCTAATAATTTTTTTAGTCATGGGTATAGACTGTAGTATAAGTATTATGAGTGCTCTGCAAGTGTGACTTCCTTGTTTTACTACTTTTTTCTATAATCCCTAATATTGCATAAATTCCTAATTTTCCTTGTAGCTACTTGTAATTTACTAGGTATTGAAAGTTTTTGAAACCATGTGAAGGTGTATATGTAAACAAATTCAGTATTCTACTTGTAATAAAGTACTTACCTTACCCTTCAGCGTACAAAGCAAACAGAATTCCACTGGCTTGTGCATTGTTCTGCCTGTGCGTGAGAGACTGTCTCCTTTTCAACACATTTGACCCTCCTTTACTATTCAGACCAGCACACTATAAAATAATACATTGATAAGTCAATCATAATTCAATGTTTAGTCACATACTGATAACTTACATAGATCACACTGTTGTTATTTAAAGGCAGTACCTCAAACTTCTTAAGTTATAACTTTTCTGTTTCACCTTATTGTAAGCTACTGTAGGTCAAGTAATCTTCTTTAAACCACCAGTTCCAGTTTGTTAGGTAGAGTAATCTAAAGGCTGCAGCACATGTTGTTGTCAGAACTTCAATGCTGGCCACTGTAAAGCTATAATTATATAACCTACTAATAACAATAATACTAACGTGACATCATAAATAATTAATTCACAAACAAACCTACAAGGTATAGAATAGAACACTAACCGGTATTGGGTGAATCAATATCCAAACATTAAATAAAGGCCATTGCCATTGCCACCAGTGAACCAAAAAAAAACTTAGACAAAAAGGTACTGTAAAACAAACAAAAAAAAGGGGGGTTAAAGCAGATCCCCAACCCTAAGACCCTCCACACTCTTGAGTCATGGGACCTACAACTGAGCCACCGCTGCCAGCTACTGCCTTCCTTTGTTTTCTACATTATAAATGCAACTGGTAGCAAACCACAAAGGTGTACTATATTAAAGAAGAAGGAACCAAAGCTGAACCTGACCCTAACCCTAAGGTTAACACTACTTTTCGCATCCCCTAAAGTCGAATGCTCAGGGAATTACTAGACGCGTACCCTTCATTATGCGACTCTTCATTACCAAGTTAGGTTCTTTATGTAAGGATGGCTTACGCCCTGGTGATATCTTCCACCCTGACTTCCAGAATGGTCGCTCTTCCTATTTTGATGTCTCCATATGCAGTACTACTCAGCCTGCTTATATTTCCTCTTCTACTTCTTGTGCTGGGGTGGCTGCTGCAGCTGGAGAGTTGGCCAAGGATGAGAAACATCTGGCAGCTGTAATGAAGGTGGGAGCTGATTTTATTCCCTTAGTAGTGGAAACTTTTGGAGTCTGGACCCCATTTGCTTTACGATCCTTAAATATTATTGCTGACTGAACCATCCCCATAGTGATGTTCCTTCCAAGTTGGCATGAAAGAATCTCCTCCAACAACTGTCTGTTGCCTTATGGACTTACAATGCAAGGATGATCCTTAGATATTGGGCTCTACAGGGGTCTGATGATGACAATATCCTTTACCCTTACTTAGTAGTACAGTGGAACCCCTCTAAGACAGACACCATTTGGGAAATTAAATATGTCCTCTATCTGGAGGTGTCCTTATTTAAGGGGTTTTCTAAAATTTTAATATAATCAGTTTTAATGCACGAGACTAGACCAAGTAGCGGAGCAAGATGGGTTATGGTACCTTGTGAACCAGATATGATCAGCAACAGAAGTGATGTCATTGAGCATGGGTTACCTATGGTGTGTAGCCTCTACTACACTATCCAGACAATTAGGCACCACAAAAAATTTATACATGCTCCTAAAGCCAGCCTTAGGCCAGCTTTAGGTATTTCTTTTAACTTATCTTTTTCTTTACCATAGATCTAGAGAGACGATTATTATGAAGAAGAAGATTTCAATGATTTGTTTAGCTACATGTACTTTAGGCAATAACTTTTAATTGCGTTGATTGATCATGAAAATATGTTGCACAGGTTAAACTGTTTGCGGCTGAATACGTTAAAGGGAAATGTGTATATAGTTCTACAGGGAGTCTCATAATGTTACTGTACGTACTCTTTGACTACATGGTAAATGGTTTGTAGTTGAACTCACCACATCGTGGCTTATTTCTAGCTGAAACACTCTATGAAATGTAGCTGAATTCTCTATGAAATGTAGCTGAATTCTCTCCTGTTTCCAGTTGATCTCTCTGCAGGGTGACTTGTTTCTAGCTGATCTCACTACAGGGTAATTTGTTTCTAGCCGATCTCTACAGGGTGACTTCTTACTAGCTGAACTCTACAGAGTAACTTGTTTCTAGCTGATCTCTCTACAGGGTGACTTGTTTCTAGCTACACTCTCTACAGGGTGACTTGAAATGTACCCTACTGGGTGACTTGATCCAGCTGATTTCTCTACCGGATGATTTGTTTCTGGCTGATCTCTCTACAGGGTGATTTGTTTCTTGCTCATCTCTCTACAGAGTTGCTCAGGCCTGGGGTTGCTTGTTTCTACTGAGCTCTCTACAGGGTGACTTGATCAATAGTTGAACTCTTTGCAGGCAACAGGGTAACTTTCCTAACTGATCTCTCTACAGGGGGATTTGTTTCTAACTGAATACTGTGCAGGGTGATTTATTTCTAGATGATCTTTCTACTAGAGATTTGTTCATAGCTGGATTCTCCATGGAGTGACTTGAAAAGGAGTTGGGCTCTTACAGGGTGACTGACTTGATCACGCTGATCTCTGTATCTTGTTTCCAGCTGATCTCTCTATGTAGTGATTTTTTCTAGCTGATCTCTCTACAGCGTGATTTGTTTTTAGCTGATCTGACTTATTTCTAGCTGGACTCCCAGAGAATAGCCTATGAAAATGTGATGGTAAACCATGTAGTTTTCAAGGACACTGCCTATAAAAATTCATGGACACTGCCTATGAAAATTTGACAATTCATGGCCACTGCAACCATGAAATTTTCTTATGCCATGAAATAATTTGTCAATGCTATAAGATTACCAAATGCTATAAGATTACCATTAAATCATGATATTTCATGACATGGATATTACAATGAATTATCAATGAAATAACTTTCATAGCAATTATTTTACTGTTCATGGATAATCCATAGATGTTTCATGGCACTGTTCTCTGATAGTGCTACATGGTGTGGACTTCATTCTATCTGATCTCTCTACAGGGTGACTTGCTTCTTACTAATCTTTCAACAGAGTGATTCTTTTCAAGTTGATCTTTCTACAGGGTGATTTGTTTCTAGCTGATCTCTCTACAGGGTGACTTGTTTCAGACTAATCTTTCAACAGGGTGATTTGTTTCAAGTTGATCTTACAGGGTGGTTTGTTTCTAGCTGATCTCTCTACAGGGTGACTTGTTTCTAACTGATCCTTCTATAGGGTGATTTGTTTCAAGCTGATCATTTTACAGGGTGATTGAAATGTAGCTAATTTCACCACAGGGTGACTTGTTTCTAGCAGGTGATTTTTTCTCTACAGGGTGACTTCTTACTGGCTGAACTCTCTACAGGGTGACTTGTTTCTACCAGATCTCTCTACAGGGTGATTTGTTTCGAGCTGATCTCTCTACAAGGTGACTTCAAATGTAGTTGAACCCTTTGCAGGACAACTTACTTCTAGCTGATCTCTCTACTGAAAGAGTTTGTTTGTAACTGAACTCTCTACAGGGTTGCTTATTTCTAACTGAATCACTCTATGAAATGTAGCTGAATTCTCTCTAGGTGGTTTGTTTTTAGCTGATCTCTCTACGGGTGACTTTTTTCCTGCTGAACTGTCTACAGGGCAACTTATTTCTAGCTGATTTCTCTACGGAATAATTTTTTTTCTAGCTGATCTCTACACGGTGAATTGTTTCTAGCTAATTTCTGTACAGGGTGACTTTTTTCTACCAGATCTCTCTACAGGGTAATTTGTGTTGAGCTTATCTCCGTACAGGGTGATTTGTTTCTAGCTGATCTGTACAGGGTGAATTCTTTCTAGCCGATTTCTCAACAGTTTCAGCTGAACTCTCTACATGGTGACTTGTTTCTGGCTGATCTCTCTACAGGGTGATTTGTTTCTAGTTGATCTCTACAGGGTGAATTGTTTCTACCTGATTTTTCTACAGGGTGACTTTTTCTACCAGATCTCTATACAGGGTGATTTGTTTCAAGCTGATCTCTCTACAGGATGATTTGAAATGTAGTTTGTCTCTTTACAAGGTTACTTGTTTTGAGTAATCTCTCAACACGGTGATTTGAAATGTAGCTTATCTCTTTACAAGGTTACTTGATCTCTCTACAGGGTGACTTCTAATAGATTTGAACTCTTTGCAGAACAACTTACTTTTTTAGCTGATCTTTCTACTGAAAAAAGAGTTTGTTTGTAGCTGAACTCTCCACAGAGTTGCTTATTTCTAGGGTTGCTTATTACCAGCATTGTAGCTCTGTTACTTGTCTTTTTCTGCAGAAAGGAGAAGACATCAAGACCTGGAATTCTATGGATACTTTTTTTATAATGATGCATTTTTACAAAAATTAATACTGTATGAAAATTATCACATGTCCTCTCTCCTGCTGGTAGACTACTTTGTAGCAGAAATCTCCACGAGGTAACTTGTCTGTAACTGAAGTATACAGGGTGATTTGTTTGTAGCTGAACTCTCTATAGGGTGACTTGTTTGTAGTTGAACTCTCTACAGGGTAACTTATTTGTAACTGAACTCTCTCTCTACAGGGTGATGTATTTGTAACTGAACTCACTGCAGGGTGACTTGTTTGTAGTTGAACTCTTTTTACAGGGTGACTTATTTCTAACTGAACTCTGATTTGTTTGTATCTGAACTCTCTCCAGGGTGACTTGTTTGTAGTTAATTCTCTCCAGGGTAAATTATTTGTAACTGAACTCATTACAGGGTGACTTGTTTGCAGTTGAACTCTCACCAGGGTGACTTATTTGTAACTGAACTCACTACAGGGTGACTTGTTTGTAGTTGAACTCTTTTTACAGGGTGACTTATTTCTAACTGAACTCTGATTTGTTTGTATCTGAACTCTCTCCAGGGTGACTTGTTTGTAGTTAATTCTCTCCAGGGTAAATTATTTGTAACTGAACTCATTACAGGGTGACTTGTTTGCAGTTGAACTCTCACCAGGGTGACTTATTTGTAACTGAACTCACTACAGGGTGACTTGTTTGTAGTTGAATTATCTACAGGGTGACTAGTTTCTACCAGATCTCTCTACAGGGTGATATGTTTCGAGCTGATCTCTCTACAGGGTGTTTTGAAATGTAGCTTATCTCTTTACAGGGTTACTTGATCTCTCTACAAGGTGACTTCAAATGTTTTCGAACTCTTTGCAATGATAACTTACTTCCAGCTGATCTTTCTACTGACAGAGTTTACTGTAGCTGAACTCTCCACAGGGTTGCTTATTTCTAGCTGAAACACTCTACAAAATGTAGCTGAATTCTCTATAGGGTGACTTGTTTCTAACTGATCTCTCTATGGGTAGCCTGAACTTTCTACAGGGTGACTTGAGTCTACCTGATCTCTCTACAGGGAGATATGTTTCTAGCTGATCTAGTCGAAGGGTGACTTGAACTCCCTATTGGGTGACTTGTTTTTAGCTGATGGTGACTTTATTGTAGATGAACGTTCTAATAGAGTGACTTATTACTCAGCTGAATGTTCTATTAGGGTAACTGCACTATTACAGTATCTCGATCGTACACTTCTTACATCTAGTTCACTTTCATAGTGTAGCTCAGTGGATTTTAATCTGATTCCTTGTAAACCACTGAAATATCGTTCTAAAATGATTTGTCTACTTCTCTACCTGATTTCAGCTGATTCCGTTTACTAGTTTACGGTAGGTGTGGCAAGTATTACCTTTTTATTAACAAAACTCAATCGTGCACATTTACATATGGTTGGTATTTTTGTTATAACTTCATGACTGCTAGTACGATGTCTTTCAAACCACAAGAGGTTTGCACTACATAGGTTACTCCATGTACAGACTGATTTTCAAGTCATTCCTTCAAATGGTTTACCCTGTGGCTGTGCCAAAAACCGCCATCAAATTTTTTGAAAATCGCATATAACTCCCTCGTTCTTTATCCGATGTGTACAAAACATGGACTGTAAACGTACTTCATTACATTCTTACAGCCCTGCAAAGTTGAGGAAAATCGACTAAAGCATCCTGGATTTATAGCGATTTTTCTAAGTGTTGTGAAAAGAAGAATAATAAGAAGAAAAATACGAAGAAATGAACTTTGAAGGTGCATATCAGTGATGGCTTGGAAAATTCAGCTCAATTTGAAACTGGAGATGTCCCATCCCGAGGGAAGTACCACAGCAAAAATGGTTAATTTCCGGTCAGGCACTACTGAGCTACAGATGTCAGTCTGTATTAGATTTCAGTCTATCGAGCCACAGATTTCACTTTGTTAAACAACACATTTCAGTCTGTATTTACTCAAGAGAATGCCACTGACATACCAAACCGCAACAGCAATCCATATCCCGTAATGCCAGGTATTTCGGTTCATGTGATGGTGTACAAAACCTCCTCAAAACTCTAGATCCAAGTAAGGCACCTGGTCTTGACAACATTACTACCAGGATTCTAAAATTCTGTGCAAAAGAGATTGCTCCAGTTCTAACTGTTATCTTTATCCAGTCCCTAACATCTAGACATATACCAAATGACTGGCTAAAACCAATATAACACCTGTGTTTAGAAGGGGATAGAAGCAACACCGACAATTACCGGCCAATTTCACTAACTTCAGTTTGTTGCAAGTTATTAGAACATATTATGTATCACCACATTGCAGAGCACCTGAACACCAACAATATATTAATTGATGAGCAAATGGTTTTAGAGCAGGTCATTCGTGTGAGTCTCAGCTCATATCAGTTGTTGAAGATATACAATTGGCCATGGATAATACTTCCCAAGTAGATATGATTTTCATTGACTTTAGGAAAGCATTTGATACAGTTCCACATTGTAGACTCTTTAACAAGCTTTCTCACTATGGGAATCAAGGTACAACTTAAGACTGGATAAAGATTTGGCTGACCCAGCGAACACAGCGTATTGTTGTGAATGGACATGATTCAAATTTTGTGCCAGTTCAGTCAGGTGTTCCCCAAGGAACTATTCTTAGCCCATTGATGTTTTTGCTCTACATTAATGACATCAAGTGTGGCCATTTGAAACTTTTTACAGATGATTGCATAATATCGAACTATCAATAGTCAGCAGGATCAATTATTATTACAACACAACCTCAACCTTATAATAAAGTGGACTGAAACTTGGTTAATGGAATTAAATGCTTCATGGTACTTACCTGTAGTAGACTAACGTCTTCCTCTGCTTTCAACTATACTATCAGAAATCACTTTTTCAGTGAGTCACCCAACACCCTTATTTAGGAATTCTCTTTGACTCAAAAATGTCATTTTCACCACATATCAATCAAGTTATTTCTAAAGCAACAAGGATGCTAAACTTTGTTAAACAGAACCTTTACAGATATTGTGCAGAAACTAAAAGTTTAGCTTACACCAGTATAGTGAGACCACTGTTGGAGTATAGATCGGCAGTATGGGACCCCTACTTACAGAGGGAAATGCAAAGTATAAAAATGGCACAACAATGTGCTGCTCGTTGGGTCAAGTCAGATTACCGATATAACAGCAGTGTTACATCTATGCTAGCAGATCTACAATGGCCATCACTTCAACGTCGATGATATGTAACTAGATTAAAACTCTTCTACAACATTGTTTACTCCTCATCAGTCCCAAATTACTTCACTAACACCACATATCCCACCCATCCCATCCATTTTGAGATTCCGTTTGCTAGAACAGATCATTATAAATTCAGATATTACCACAAATCTATCCACAACTGGAACAATTTACCCACTGACACTATCGAATCCCAATCTCTACAAGCATTTTTAGATAAATTATAACTGACTATTACCTATGTGATTTGTAATATTTTTGTTTTCCTACCTGAACATATCAGTTTGTAACTGTGTTTTCAGTAATCATAATCATAATCATACGAATACCTGAAAATGGCATTTTCCTGGTTCCTGTAAAATACACACTTGCCTGTTGCGCGCCTGTAGTCTACTTGGCCGCACAACACACTATCGTGTGTCTTGATTTTGTATTTAGTTGCCATTTTACTTGTAATTTTTGTTATGTGCTGTATTCAATATTTTAGCCTCCATAAAAAATTAAATATATATATATCTAATCCAAAACAGCCAAGCTGTAAAAAAGTGTGCGGCCCTCAGAAAGGTTATGGTGAAAAAAGATGTGAAATCCAAGGTGGCGGCCAAGAAATGGCTGTGATGGTAGGTTAATGGTAAAAATTTTAATAATGACAATTCAGGTAAATTTTGTGAAGCAGCACAAAAATTCACCCGAATTGTCGTTATTAAAATTTTTACCATTAACCTACCATCACAGCCATTTTTTGGCCGCCACCTTGGATTTCACATCTTTTTTCACCGTAGCCTTTCTGAGGGCCGCACATTTTTTTACAGCTTGGCTGTTTTGGATTAGATTTCATTTCTTTTTGTATTTGTATACCCCAAAGCCGGCCTATGGCCAGCTTTGAGACTTTTTTAACCTATGTTTTTTACTTTACTACAGGAAGACGAAAAGATGAAGTAGATGTACTTTAAATATTTTATCAGTAAATGTACAAATTATATATATATAATACATATGTGATCGGATTTGCGAAAAGGGGTCTTCCACACACATCCAACCTGCCAACTTTGACAATTGATAACTTCAGATTGGAAAGAGCTATTGCCTTGAAATTTGGGCAGTGGTGATTTCTTTGCAGCTGAACTCTCTACATGATGGTTTCTTTGTAGCTGAACTCTCTACAAGGTAATTTCTTCTAGCTGATCTCTCTACAGGGAGATTTTTTGTAGCTGAACTATCTACAAGGTAACTTCTTCTAGCTGATCTTTCTACAGGGTGATTTGTTTGTAGCTGAACTATCTACAAGGTAATTTCTTCTAGCTGATCTCTCTACAGGGCGATTTGTTTGTAGCTGAATTCTTTACAGGTGATTTGTTTGCAGCTGAGCTCTTTACAGAATGGTTTCTTTGTAGCTGACTCTCTACAAAGTAATTTCTTCTAACTGATCTTTCTACAGGGTGATTTGTTTGTAGCTGAACTATCTGTAAGGTAACTTCTTCTAGCTGATCTCTCTACAGGGAGATTTGTTTGTAGCTGAACTCTCTACAGGTGATTTGTTTGTAGCTGAATTCTGTACAGGTGATTTGTTTGCAGCTGAGCTCTTTACAGAATGGTTTCTTTGTAGCTGAACTCTCTAAAAGGTAACTTCTTCTAACTGATCTTTCTACAGGGCAATTTGTTTCTGGCAGAATTTTCTACAGGGTGATTTCTTTGCAGCTGAACTCTCTACATGATGGTTTCTTTGTAGCTGAACTCTCTACAAGGTAATTTCTTCTAGCTGATCTCTCTACAGGGTGATTTGTTTGTAGCTGAATTCTTTACAGGTGATTTGTTTGCAGTTGAGCTCTTTACAGAATGGTTTCTTTGTAGCTGAACTCTCTAGAAGGTAATTTCTTCTAGCTGATGTCTCTACAGGGAGATTTGTTTGTAGCTGAACTATCTACAAGGTAACTTCTTCTAGCTGATCTCTCTACAGGATGATTTGTTCGTAGCTGAATTCTGTACAGGTGATTTGGTTTGCAGCTGAGCTCTTTACAGAATGGTTTCTTTGTAGCTGAACTCTCTACAAGGTAACTTTTCTAGCTGATGTCTCTACAAGGTAGCTAGTTTGTAGCTGAACTCTCTACATGGTGGTTTCTTTGTAATTGAACTTTCTGCAAGGTGACTTCTTCTAGCTGATCTTTCAATAGGGTGATTTGTTTGTAGCTTCACTCTCTACAAGATAACTTCTTCTAGCTGATCTCTCTACAGGGAGATTTGTTTGTAGCTGAACTTTCTAAATGATGGTTTCTTTGTAGCTGAACTCTCTACAAGTTAACTTCTTCCAGCTGATCTCTCTGCAGGGTGATTTGTTTGTAGCTGAATTTTGTACAGGTGATTTGTTTGCAGCTGAGCTCTCTACAGAATAGTTTCTTTGTAGCTGAACTCTCTACAAGGTAACTTCTTCTAACTAATCTTTCTACGGGGCAATTTGTTTCTGGCAGAATTTTCTACAGGGTGATTTCTTTGCAGCTGAACTCTCTACATGGTGTTTTCTTTGTAGCTGAACTCTCTACAAGGTAATTTCTTCTAGCTGATCTCTCTAAAGGGAGATTTGTTTGTAGCTGAACTATCTACAAGGTAACTTCTTCTAGCTGATCTCTCTACAGGGTGATTTGTTCGTAGCTGAATTCTGTACAGGTGATTTGTTTGCAGCTGAGCTCTTTACAAAATGGTTTCTTTGTAGCTGAACTCTCTAAAAGGTAACTTCTTCTAACTGATCTTTCTACAGGGCAATTTGTTCGTGGCAGGATTTTATACAGGGTGATTTCTTTGCAGCTGAACTCTCTACATGGTGGTTTCTTTGTAGCTGAACTCTCTACAAGGTAACTTCTTCTAGCTGATCTCTCTACAGGGTGATTTGTTTGTAGCTGAACGATCTACAAGGTAACTTCTTCTAGCTGATCTCTCTACAGGGAGATTTGTTTGTAGCTGAACTCTCTACAGGTGATTTGTTTGAAGCTGAACTCTCTAAATGATGGTTTCTTTGTAGCTGAACGATCTACAAGTTAACTTCTTCTAGCTGATCTCTCTACATGGTGATTTGTTTGTAGCTGAATTCTGTATAGGTGATTTGTTTGCAGCTGAGCTCTTTAAATAATGGTTTCTTTGTAGCTGAACTCTCTACAAGGTAACTTCTTCTAGCTGATATCTTTACAGGGTCACTAGTTTGTAGCTGAATTCTCTACATGGTGGTTTCTTTGTAACTGAACTCTCTACAAGGTAACTTTTTCTAGCTCATCTTTCTACAGGGTGATTTATTTGTAGCTGAATTCTGTACAGGTGGTTTGTTTGCAGCTGAGCTCTTTAAAGAATGGTTTCTTTGTAGCTGAACTCTCTACAAGGTAACTTCTTCTAGCTGATGTCTCTACAAGGTCACTAGTTTGTAGCTGAGCTGTCTACATGGTGGTTTTTTTGTAACTGAGCTCTCTACAAGGTGACCTCTTCTAGCTGATCTTTCTACAGGGTGATTTGTTTGAAGCTGAACTCTCTACAAGGTAACTTCTTCTAGCTGATCTCTCTAGAGGGAGATTTGTTTGTAGCTGAACTCTCTACATGATGTTTTCTTTGTAGCTGAACTCTCTGCAAGGTAATTTCTTCTATTGATCTCTCCACACGGCGATTTGTTTGTAGCTGAACTCTCTACATGGTGGTTTCTTTGTAGCTGAACTCTACAAGGTGATTTTTTCTAGCTGAACTATCTCTTTCCATAGTTGCATGAACTCTCTACAAGGCAACTTCTTCTAGCTGATCTCTCTACAGGGTGACTTGTGTGTAGCTGATCTCTATACAGGTTTCTTGTTTCTAGCTGATCTCTTGAATTCTGTTCAGGGTGACTGCTCTATTAGGATGACTGCTCTATTAGAGTATCTCGATCTCGCACTTGCTGCATCAAGTTGGATTTCGTGTTATAACTCCGTGGCTTTAAGTCTGATTCTTCTACACCATTGATGAGCCTTTCTAAGATGATTACTCCATCTGTACAACGATTTTCAAAGCATTACCCCGAGCGGATTTATCTGGTAGGCGTGGCAAGCAGTCGTTTTTTTATTAGCTGATCTCGATTGCGTAATTGTTACACACTGTTGGTTTTTTCGTTGTATCTTCCTGGTTTTTAGCTCGATTTCTTTCAAACCACAAAAGGTTTGAGGTTCAATAGTTAACCTATTCACCCACCGATTTTCAGCTTTTTCCCATACGTGGTTTACCCTGTAGGCGTGACAACATATTGGTGTTATTTGTCGTGAATAATCCCTCATAACTCTTTACCTGTTTACCGTATTCCAGCCAAAGTTGGTACCGAGATGCGCCTTTATATTCCCCTTCTGTGTGCCAAATTTCAAGGCAATCGGATATGGCGTTCGATTTTTATAGCAGTTTTTGTAAGTGTGCGACAAGAAAAAGAAAAATAAGAAGAAAAAAAAACGAAGAAACTGAGCCAATTTTGAAGTCGCATATCTCGGGAACGCGCGAAGCGATTTCGCTCAAATTTGGAATGTGGAGTGCTGCAGTTGGAGGGCATGTCCACAGAAAAAAGCGTCTTGTTTCATCAAGGAAGCACAGAGCTACGGAGGTGCGAAAATTGCGTTTTCTTTCTTCCTGTCAATATACTCACGGGTGTTACGCGCCGGCTTCTTGGGCCGCACGACACACTACCGTGTGTCTTGATATATATAATCTAATCAAAAACAGCCAAGCTGTAAAAAAAGGTGCGGCCCCCATAAAGGCCATGGTGAAAAAAGATGTGAAATCCAAGGTGGCGGCCAAGAAATGGCTGTGATGGTAGGTTAATGGTTACATTTTAATAACAACAATTCAGGTGAATTTGGTGCCAAGACCAAGCAGCACAAAATTCACCTGAATTGCCGTTATTAAAATGTAACCATTAACCTACCATCACAGCCATTTCTTGGCCGCCACCTTGGATTTCACATCTTTTTTCACCATGGCCTTTATGGGGGCCGCACCTTTTTTTACAGCTTGGCTGTTTTTGATTAGATATCACTTCTTTTTGTATTTGTATACTGCAAAGCCGGCCTATGGCTGGCTTTGGGGCTTTTTTAACCCATGTGTTTTTTTCTTTACCACAGGAAGAAGAAAAGAACTTAAAGAAGAATTTTAGTACTTCAATTATTTTTGATTTTATTAGTAATTATACAAATTATATACATATATTTATTACATGCTCATTATTCCCCACAGGATTTTTTTTGCAGCTGATCTCTCTACTGGGTGACTTGAAATGTAGCTGAACTATATACAGGATGGTTTCTTTGTAGCTGAACTCTCTGTAACAGGTGATTTGTTTGCAGCTAAACTCTCTACATGGTGGTGTCTTTATAGCCGAACTCTCTACATGATGGTTTCTTTGTAGCTGAACTCTCTATAAGGTGACTTCGTCTAGCTGAACTCTCTACAGGGTGATTTGTTTGCAGCTGAACTGTCTACATGATGGTTTCTTTGTAGCTGAACTCTCTACAAGGTGACTTCGTCAAGTTGATCTCTCTACAGGGTGATTTGTTTCTAGCTGAACTCTCTACAGGTAAATTGTTTGCAGCTAAACTCTCTACATGGTGGTTTCTTTGTAGCTGAACTCTCTACAAGGTAACTTCTTCTCTACAGGGTGATTTGTTGTAGTTGAATTCTCTACAAGGTGGTTTGTATGAGGCTGAACTCTCTACGTGGCGGTTTCTTTGTAGCTGAACTCTCTACAGAGTGATTTGTTTGCAGCTGAACTCTCTACATGATGGTTTCTTTGTAACTGAACACTCTACAAGGTGACTTCTTCTAGCTGATCTTTCTACAGGGTGAATTGTTGTAGCTGAACTATCTACAAGGTAACTTCTTCTAGCTGATCTCTATACAGGGTGATTTGTTTGTAGTTGAATTCTGTGCAGGTGGTTTCTTTGTAGCTGAACTCTGTACATGATGGTTTCTTTGTAGCTAAACTCTTTACAAGGTGACTTCTTCTAGCTGAACTCTCTACGGGGTGATTTCTTTGCAGCTGAACTCTCTATATGATGGTTTCTTTGTAAATGAACTCTCTACAAGGTGAATTCTTCTACCTGATCTCTCTACAGGGTGATTTGTTTGTAACTGAACTCTGTACAAGTGCGTTTTTGTGGGTGATCTCACTGCAGGTTGATTTGTTTGTAGCTGAACTCACTAAAGGGTGATTTTGCTTGTAGCTGAACTCCTTGCATTGTATCTAGTTTCTAGCTGATCTCTCTACAGGGTGATTTGTTTGCAGCTGATCTCTCTACAAGTTGATTTGTGTGTAGCTGATCTCTCTGCAGGTTGATTAATTTGCAGCCGATCTCTCTACAAGGTAATTTGTTTGTAGCTGAACTGTCTATAAAGTGATTTATTTGTAGCTGATCTCTCTGCAGGTTGATTTGTTTTAGCTGAACTCTCTACAGGGTGATTTACTTGTAGCTGAACTCCTTACATTGTGACTAGTTGCTAGCTGATCTCTCTACAGGGTGATTTGTTTGTAGCTGATCTCTCTACAAGTTGATTTGTGTGTAGCTGATCTTTCTACTGGTTGATTTGTTTGTAGCCGATCTCTCTACAGGGTAATTTGTTTGTAGCTGAACTCTGTACAAGGTGCTTTTTTGTAGGTGATCTCACTGCAGGTTGATTTGTTTGTAGCTGAACTCACTAAAGGGTGATTTGCTTGTAGCTGAACTCCTTACATTGTGTCCAGTTTCTAGCTGATCTCTCTACAGAGTGATTTGTTTGTAGCTGAACTCTCTATAAGGTGATTTATTTGTAGCTTAACTCCTTACATTGTGTGTAGTTTCTAGCTGATCTCTCTGCAGGGTGATTTGTTTGTAATTGATCTCTCTACAAGTTGATTTGTGTGTAGCTGATCTCTCTGCAGGTTGATTTGTTTGTAGCCGATCTCTCTATAGGGTAATTTGTTTGTAGCTGAACTCTCTATAAGGTGATTTGTTTGTAGTTGATCTCTCTGCAGGTTGATTTGTTTTAGCTGAACTCTCTACAGGCTGATTTGTTTGTAGCCGATCTCTCTACAGGGTAATTTGTTTGTAGCTGAACTCTCTACAAGTTGATTTGTGTGTAGCCGATCTCTCTGCAGGTTGATTTGTTTGTAGCCGATCTCTCTACAGGGCAATTTGTTTGTAGCTGATCTCTCTACAGAGTGATTTTTTTATAGCTGACCTCTCTTCAGGGTGATTTGTTTCTAGCTGATCTCTCTACAGGGTGATTTGTTTCTAGCTGATTGCTCTACAGGTTGATTTGTTTGTAGATGAACTCTCTACAGGGTAATTTGCTTGTAGCCGAACTCCTTACTTTGTGTCTAGTTTGTAGCTGATCTCTCTACAGGGTGATTTGTTTGTAGCTGAACTCCTTACATTGTGTGTAGTTTCTAGCTGATCTCTCTACAGGGTGATTTGTTTGTAGCTGATCTCTCTACAAGTTGATTTGTGTGTATATAGCTGATCTCTCTGCAGGTTGATTTGTTTGTAGCCGATCTCTCTACAGGTAATCTGTTTGTAGCTGAACTCTCTATAAGGTGATTTGTTTGTAGCTGATCTCTCTGCAGGTTGATTTGTTTTAGCTGAACTCTCTACAGGCTGATTTGTTTGTAGCCGATCTCTCTACAGGGTAATTTGTTTGTAGCTGAACTCTCTACAAGTTGATTTGTGTGTAGCTGATCTCTCTGCAGGTTGATTTGTTTGTAGTCGATCTCTCTACAGGGCAATTTGTTTGTAGCTGATCTCTCTACAGAGTGATTTTTTTGTAGCTGACCTCTTTTCAGGGTGATTTGTTTCTAGCTGATCTCTCTACAGGGTGATTTGTTTCTAGCTGATTGCTCTACAGGTTGATTTGTTTGTAGATGAACTCTCTACAGGGTAATTTGCTTGTAGCCGAACTCCTTACTTTGTGTCTAGTTTGTAGCTGATCTCTCTACAGGGTGATTTGTTTGTAGCTGAACTCCTTACATTGTGTGTAGTTTCTAGCTGATCTCTCTACAGGGTGATTTGTTTGTAGCTGATCTCTCTACAAGTTGATTTGTGTGTATATAGCTGATCTCTCTGCAGGTTGATTTGTTTGTAGCCGATCTCTCTACAGGTAATCTGTTTGTAGCTGAACTCTCTATAAGGTGATTTGTTTGTAGCTGATCTCTCTGCAGGTTGATTTGTTTTAGCTGAACTCTCTACAGGGTGATTGCTTGTAGCTGAACTCCTTACATTGTGTCTAGTTTCTACCTGATCTCTCTACAGGGTGATTTGTTTGTAACTGAACTCTTTACAAGTGCGTTTTTGTGGGTGATCTCACTGCAGGTTGATTTGTTTGTAGCTGAACTCACTAAAGAGTGATTTTGCTTGTAGCTGAACTCCTTGCATTGTATCTAGTTTCTAGCTGATCTCTCTACAGGGTGATTTGTTTGTAGCTGATCTCTCTACAAGTTTATTTGTGTGTAGCTGATCTCTCTGCAGGTTGATTAATTTGCAGCCGATCTCTCTACAAGGTAATTTGTTTGTAGCTGAACTGTCTATAAAGTGATTTATTTGTAGCTGATCTCTCTGCAGGTTAATTTGTTTTAGCTGAACTCTCTACAGGGTGATTTACTTGTAGCTGAACTCCTTACATTGTGACTAGTTTCTAGCTGATCTCTCTACAGGGTGATTTGTTTGTAGCTGATCTCTCTACAAGTTGATTTGTGTGTAGCTGATCTTTCTACTGGTTGATTTGTTTGTAGCCGATCTCTCTACAGGGTAATTTGTTTGTAGCTGAACTCTGTACAAGGTGAATTTTTGTAGGTGATCTCACTGCAGGTTGACTTGTTTGTAACTGAACTCACTAAAGGGTGATTTGCTTGTAGCTGAACTCCTTACATTGTGTCCAGTTTCTAGCTGATCTCTCTACAGGGTGATGTATTTGTAGCTGAACTCCTTACATTGTGTGTAGTTTCTAGCTGATCTCTCTACAGTGTGATTTGTTTGTAATTGATCTCTCTACAAGTTGATTTGTGTGTAGCTGATCTCTCTGCAGGTTGATTTGTTTGTAGCCGATCTCTCTATAGGGTAATTTGTTTGTTGCTGAACTCTCTATAAGGTGATTTGTTTGTAGTTGATCTCTCTGCAGGTTGATTTGTTTTAGCTGAACTCTCTACAGGCTGATTTGTTTGTAGCCGATCTCTCTACAGGGTAATTTGTTTGTAGCTGAACTCTCTACAAGTTGATTTGTGTGTAGCTGATCTCTCTGCAGGTTGATTTGTTCGTAGCCGATCTCTCTACAGGACAATTTGTTTGTAGCTGATCTCTCTACAGGGTGATTTTTTTGTAGCTGACCTCTCTTCAGGGTGATTTGTTTCTAGCTGATCTCTCTACAGGGTGATTTTTTTGTAGCTGACCTCTCTTCAGGGTGATTTGTTTCTAGCTGATTGCTCTACAGGTTGATTTGTTTGTAGATGAACTCTCTACAGGGTAATTTGCTTGTAGCTGAACTCCTTACTTTGTGTCTAGTTTGTAGCTGATCTCTCTACAGGGTGATTTGTTTGTAGCTGAACTCCTTACATTGTGTGTAGTTTCTAGCTGATCTCTCTACAGGGTGATTTGTTTGTAGCTGATCTCTCTACAAGTTGATTTGTGTGTATATAGCTGATCTCTCTGCAGGTTGATTTGTTTGTAGCCGATCTCTCTACAGGTAATCTGTTTGTAGCTGAACTCTCTATAAGGTGATTTGTTTGTAGCTGATCTCTTTGCAGGTTGATTTGTTTTAGCTGAACTCTCTACAGGGTGATTGCTTGTAGCTGAACTCCTTACATTGTGTCTAGTTTCTAGCTGATATCTCTACAGGGTGATTTTTGTAGCTGTACTCTCTTCAGGGTGGTTTGTTTCTAGCTGATCTCTCTACAGGTAGATTTGTGTTGATTTGTTCATTGCTGATCGCTCTAAAGGTAATTGATTTGTTGCAGTTGAACACCCTGCAAAGTGTTTTGTTTGTAGCTGATCACTCTAAAGGGTAATTTGTTTGTAGCTGAACTCTCTCCACAGTGACTTGTGTGTAGCAGAATTCTGTGTAACTGAATTCTCTAGAGAGTGACTTAATTGTAGCTGAATTCTCTACACAGTGCATGACTTGTTTATAGCTGAACTTTCTTCAGTATGACTTGTAATGTTCTGAATCTCTATAGTGGTATATTTGCTTAACTCTCCACATGGTGACTGTCTTCTTGTTGAACTGTCTATAAGATTAACTGTTTGCAGCTGAACTCCCTACAGAATAACTTCTGATGTAATAAAATTCTATAATGGAGTAAATAAATTAGCCGAATGCTCTATTAGGGTGACTGTTCTGTTAGAGTATCTCGATCTCGCATTTGCTACACGGAGTTGGCTTTCGAATCATAACTCAGTGGTTTGTAATCCGATTCTTCTGTACTACTGCAAGGACTTTCTATGAAGATTATTCCAGCTATACACCGATTTTCAGCTCATTGCTCTAAGCGGTTTGCCTAGTAGGCGTGAAAACTAATACTTTTTTATTCATAAAAATCGATCGCGTAATTGTGACACAGGTTGGGTTTTGTGTCATATCTCCGTGGTCTTAATCTCGATTCCTTTCAAACCACCAAAAGGCACTCCTACGATGGTTACTCCATCTACTTAGCAATTTTCAACTCATTCCATGAAGCGGTTTACCCTGTAGGCGTGACAACAAATCGATCTTGTTTTACGCGAATAATCGGTCATAACTCCTGAACCATTCACCGGATTTGTACCAAATTTGATGCTAGGATTCGCCTTTGGACTCCCTTTCTGTGTGCCAAATTTCAAAGCGATCGGAGTACGCGTTTGCTTGTTATAGCAATTTTTGCAAGTGTGCAAAAAGACGAAGAAGAAGAAAAAAAAAACGAAGAATAAAAACGAAACTTTGGCAGCTCGTATCTCGGAAATGGCTGGAGCGATTTCCTTCAAATTTGGAATGTAGACTCCCTTGACTGGCGAGGAACTATGTAGCAAATTTGGTTCCAATCAGATACGTGATCACCGAGATACAAATGTGTGAAAATGACGTCTTCGTTCTTCCTGTCAATATACTCACGGTGTGGCGCGCCGGCTTCTTGGGCCGCACGACACACTACTGTGTGTCTTGATCTAATCAAAAACAGCCAAGTTGTAAAAAAAGGTGCGGCCCCCAAAAAGGCCATGGTGAAAAAAGATGTGAAATCCAAGGTGGCGGCCAAGAAATGGCTGTGATGGTAGGTTAATGGTTACATTTTAATAACAACAATTCAGGTGAATTTGGTGCCAAGACCAAGCGGCACAAAATTCACCTGAATTGTCGTTATTAAAATGTAACCATTAACCTACCATCACAGCCATTTCTTGGCCGCCACCTTGGATTTCACATCTTTTTTCACCATGGCCTTTTCGGGGGCCGCACCTTTTTTACAGCTTGGCTGTTTTTGATTAGATATCACTTCTTTTTGTATTTGTATACTGCAAAGCCGGCCTATGGCTTGCTTTGGGGCTTTTTTAACCCGTGTGTTTTTTTTCTTTACTACAGGAAGAAGAAAAGAGCTTAAAGAAGAATTTTAGTACTTCAAATATTTTTGATTTTATTAGTAATTATACAAATTATATACATATCAAGACACACGGTAGTGTGTCGTGCGGCCCAAGAAGCCGGCGCGCAACCCCGTGAGTATATTGACAGGAAGAAAGAAAACGCAATTTTCGCACCTCCGTAGCTCTGTGCTGCCTTGATGAAACCAGACCAATTTTGTTATGTGTAGATTCCCTCCACCTTCAGCACTCCACATTCCAAATTTGAGCGAAATCGCTTCAGGCATTCCTGAGATATGCGACTTCAAAAATTGGCTTAGTTTCTTCGTTTTTTTTTCTTCTTATTTTTCTTCCTCTTTTCGCACACTTACAAAAACTGCTATAAAATGTCGAGATTGATGACTGAATAACTCTATTCGTAGCTAGTGTACATTCATTTATTTATTGTATTAGGTTAGGTCATAAACTTAGGTATTTCCCCTTGTGTGCTTGTACACGTGAGCTATTGTGTGTGCGTTAGATAGAGTTCTCCCCGCCTCGTGTTGCAAGGTTACAAGAGTCGAGTGGCTTTCATCGGGCGTTCCGACCTGCAGAACCTGGTAGCTGTTACGACCGGTATAGAACATTATCGTACATCCGTAGCATTGGTGCTGTGACGCAGTTGAATCGCGAGCCTTACACTTCTAACCCGCCATTGAAAAGTCGTGGTACCGTGGCATAAAGGATAACGGTACCCAGTAAGGCAAGCGATTTCGTTAGTGACACTGTTGTTCTTGCTTGTTATTTCAGTTGGCGATCGGAATTTGTTCGATGGAAGTTTCACACCTCCGAGCATCAAGAAGGGCTCACCGCGCTCACCTGACACGTTTATTTGGAAAGATTGCTTCCATCCTGGAGAGTGATGAGGCTCCCAACGAGAGAGATGCTGCCACCCTTCAAACATCATTAGAACAAATTGAGGCTAAGAAAGCCACACTAACAGAGTTGGATGCTAAAATCCTAGCCACCATCAGTGATGCAACAGAATTAGAGACAGAAATACTGGACTCAGAGGAGATAATTTTCACATTGGCAGAGAAGATTTCCTTCATTAAGGCAGTGCAGTCAAGACCGAAACCACTCAATGTTCAAGCTCCACCTTTTCAACCACTGAGTGTCCAAAGCCCACCACCAACACCAGCAAGTGATTCAGTTAGTGATCAACAAGGAAGTGATTCAGTTAGTGATCAACAAGGAAGTGATTCAGTCAGTGATCAACCAGGTAGCCATCCGGCTAGTGATCAACAGTCTAGTGAGGCCACGCTGGTAACTAATACCACTCAACAACAACCAAGAGAAACCAATGAAGGATCACAACCTAATCAGGCTCAGGGGTATGTTAATACATTTGCTGGTGTCCCCCAGAATGTTAGCCGCCTCCCTAAGCTAACATTACCAACATTTGGAGGTGACCCATTGAAGTGGCAAACATTCTGGGACTCCTTTGACTCTGCTGTGCACTCCAATAATGTGTTAACAAATGTTCAGAAGCTTAATTATCTAAGGGCACACCTTGAGGGTGAAGCTGCAAGAACCATTGCTGGGTTTCCTTTAACTAGTGTCAATTACCAACAGTCAGTAGACCTTTTAAAGGGTAGATTTGGTGATCAACAAAGGATTGTCAATGCCCACATGCATGCTTTGATGAACTTGCCACTAGCTAAGAACAACATCACAAGTTTAAGGGGTTTTCATGATGCAATTGAGAGCCACGTGAGGGGACTGTCAGCATTAGGGCAAGCAACAACATCGTACGGAGCCCTACTAGTTCCCATGATACTAGGGAAACTTCCAGTGGACATTAGAAAGAACTTGGCCAGAGAACACAGCAGTCTTGAGTGGACACTTGACAAACTTAGAGAGGCAATCACAAAGGAAATACGAGTCCTTGAAGCTGGTGCCTTTGTTCCTCCATCTCAGTTTGAAGATCATCACTCTACCGCATCATTTCACACAGGAGCCTTAAGTAGACATGAACCCAGGAAGCTGCCGAAGTGTGTGTTTTGTAAGGGATCACATCCAGCCACACAGTGTGACTCCGTCTCAGACCAATCCAAACGTATTGACATTGTCAAAAGGGATAAGTTGTGTTTTAATTGTCTTGGACACCACAGAGTCAGTCAGTGCCAGTCTAAGGGTCGCTGCAAACATTGTAAGGAACGGCATCATACCAGTTTGTGCCGAGGAACACACAATCCCCAGACTCCCAGTAACACACAGAAACCAGCTTCCGAACAGCCATCTGTCCCTCCTACGCAAGCTTCACAGAATCTGATCAACTCTGCAATGTCACAACCCCAGCTAGCTAAGGTGTGCTTCCTGAAGACAGCCGTTGCCACAGTTAGAGCTAACAACTATTCTGCACAAGCAAACATTCTTCTGGATGAGGGAGCACAACGCTCATTTATCACACAAACTCTTGCAAATTCTCTACATCTTAACACTCAAAGAACAGAACGTATTGCTATTGCTGCATTTGGAACATCAGAAGCCTCCAACCAAACCCTTCCAATTGCCACAATCCAATTACAGACTACTGAGGGCACAGAGATTCCAATATCAGTCCTTGTCACTCCAAGAATTGCTCAGCCACTCCGTAACCTTCCATTTTCCTATGTTAAGCAATTGTCATATTTGAAAGGGTTACAGCTCAATCATGCAGTGTCAGATAGTGGTGACATTAACATATCCATGCTTATTGGAGCTGACGCCTACTGGTCAATTGTGAAAGAAGCTGTAATTAGAGGACCAGGTCCCACTGCTGTGGAAAGCAAGCTTGGATTCTTACTTTCAGGACCACTGTACAACAACACCCCTGCTCTAACATCTGGCATGTTCCACCTCAGTTCTGTATCACTGTATGACTCAACTGATTTTACCAACAGTGGCAACGTGTGGGAAACTGATTCTGAGCAAATTAGCCACTTGTCCACATTCTTACAGGAGTACCTACGTGACTCAGTAACTCGTCAGAGTGATGGTACCTATCTTGTGAACTTTCCGTGGAAATCTAACCACCCCGTATTGCCTACCAACAAGTCTACTTGTGAACGACGAGTGCAGTCACTCACCCGTAAACTGAGTAAAACACCTGAGCTGCTCAAAGTTTACAACGGAATAATTGAAGAACAATTGAGACGTGATTTCATTGAGAAGGTGCCAGACTCTGATTTATCGAAGCCGTGCCACTACATACCACACCATGGGGTACACAAGGACTCGACCACAACCCCCTTGAGGATAGTCTATGACTGCAGCAGCCGTGAAGCTAAGCACTTGGCCAGTCTCAATGATTGTCTAGAAACAGGGCCTCCATTTTTACAAGAGCTACCAGCTATCCTCCTCCGTTTCCGTTCCCGCAAGTTTGGTGTCAGTGCTGACATTGAGAAGGCGTTTCTGCATGTGCAGTTACACCCCAAGGACCGTGATTTCACCCGTTTCCTGTGGCCATGCAACCCTGATGATCCTGAGAGCCCACTTCAGACCTACCGCTTCAAAGTTGTTTTGTTTGGGTCAGCCAGCTCTCCGTTTATGTTGTATGCTGCTCTTCACTGCCATCTAACACAATGCAGTTCAACCACAGCAAAGGATCTTCTTCACAATTTGTATGTGGACAACATTTTGTCAGGGTGCTCAACTGAAGAAGAAGCCATTCTATACTACACTGAAGCCCGAACAACACTTTCTGAAGCCAATTTCAATTTACGGAGCTGGGCATCTAACAGCAAGCAAGTTTGTGCAGCAGCAGAGAGGGATCATGTCGCAGACAATAGTGAACAAGTCAACACTCTTGGACTAGTGTGGAACACAAGTAATGATAGTTTGTCACTTACTCAGAAGGCCTTTCCATCATGTGATTCTCCAGTTACGAAACGTGAGGTGTTGCAACAATCATCAAAGATCTTTGATCCACTGGGTTTTACCTCCCCAGTTACAATTAGTACTAAGTTACTACTACAACAGCTATGGCAGAAGAAGTTATCATGGGATGACCCACTCCCACCAGAGCATCAACAACAATGGCAGACACTACTTCAAGATCTTGAACAATTGCACATTATCTCTATTCCTCGATGTTATTTAAAGAATGGATTGAGTACAGCTGCACCAATTGAATTACACATATTTTGTGACGCAAGCACTAAGGCTTATGGCGCAGTGGCATACTTCCATCAACACTGTGAATCATCATTTGTCATTTCCAAAACTAGAGTAGCTCCACTGAAGCAGCATACACTCCCCAGACTGGAATTGATGGGTGCCACCGTTGCTGCACAGATGTACACTTGGATCAGTTCCTCAATCAATTACAAGATTGACGTAGTTCACATGTGGTGTGATAGCCAAATCGTACTCCATTGGCTCAACAGTGACAAGAGACTGAAACAGTTTGTTTCAAACCGTGTGTCATCAATTACCGAGGCCTGCCCTGCTCAATGGTGGGGTTACTGTCCATCTGCAGACAATCCTGCAGACTTGTTAACCAGAGGCATTTCACTTTCAGCACTACGAGCTTCCAGTATGTGGACACATGGTCCAGAGTGGATTGTCCGTGAAGAGTTACGGCCACAATGGAGTACGACTGACATACAGCATGTTCAACTCACTGTTGCAGAGACTGAAGTGCTATCCCCCAACCCAGTTGAGGAAACAAGTGAAGACAATCAATTATCCTCTGTAGCAACCATCATTGACATAGAAAGGTACAGTACACTGTCTAAACTGTTATATGTCACTGCATATGTGCTACGATTCATTGAGTGTATTAAATCACATGGGTCCAAGCCTACAGGACCAATTACAGCTGGTGAACTAAGCAAAGCTCAGAACATGTGGATACAAAGCTGCCAACACTCAACATACTTGAAGGAAATCAACTCCTTACACAGAAGCCAGACATCTACTAGACGTTTGCCACTAGTCAGACAGCTTCGATTGTTTTTAGACTCCTCCAATTTTCTCCGCTGTGGCGGGAGGATACATAATGCTCCTGTTGACCACAACACCAAGTTTCCTTACCTCCTCCCTGAGAATCACAGACTGACCACATTGATTGTGTACGCCACTCATGCCACTCAATTACATGGAGGCACTCATGCTACTGTCACAGCCCTAAGACAATGCTTCTGGATTCCAGCAGCACGAAGAGTGGTAGCCAAGTTATTAAGGAAGTGTGTGATCTGTCGCAGAGTCGCTGGTAAACCATTCCCTACCCCTGATCCCCCACCACTGCCGCTGGCCAGAGTCCAAGATGGGCCTCCCTTCAGTGTAACTGGAGTTGACTTCACAGGAGCCATGTATGTGAAGAGTGAAGGAGCAACTGGTGAGTACAAGGTATATGTCTGCCTGTTCACCTGCGCCAGTACCAGGGCAGTGCACCTTGAAGTGGTGACTAATCTTACTGAGGAAACCTTCCTACAAGCCTTCCGTAGATTTACAGCACGCAGGTCATTACCTCGGTTAATTATATCTGACAATGCTTCGACCTACGCATCAGCAGCAAAGGAATTAAATGAGCTTTTCCAGTCACGAACACTGCAGTCTGCTCTCACATGCAGGGGCACAACATGGAAGTTCATTCCCAAGAGAGCCCCTTGGTATGGGGGCTTTTGGGAAAGGTTAGTCGGGATGGTGAAGATGTCTTTGAAGAAGACTTTGGGCCGAGCCTTCATCACTCTGAACACCTTACAGACTACTATTGTGGAAGTAGAGGCAGTACTTAATGATCGACCACTGACCTACCTTCCATCCTCCACAGGAGACCTGGTGCCATTAACACCATCTCACTTACTGTATGGTCGCCGAATCATTGCCCTACCACACCCTGATGTACAGGAAGAAGAGATTGCAGACCCAGATTATCCTTCAGCTGAACAACTGCGAAGTAAGGTGGACCGGCAGGGGCTGCTGTTACAACACTTTGTATCTCGTTGGAAAAAGGAGTACTTGACCTCCCTACGAGAAAGACACCGTACAGCGGGCTCTATGGAACAGACAGTGAAGACAGGTGATGTGGTACAAATTCATGATGACATACCCAGAAGCCGTTGGAAACTTGGAGTAATTGAGGAACTTGTGAAGGGGAATGATGGGTATATCCGATCAGTGACGGTACGCACAGCAAGTGGACGTACCAACCGTCCCATTGCCCGTCTATACCCCCTGGAAGTGGAAGATCCCTCGACAGATGTTGAGCCAGTTCAACAGGAAACTGAGTCAATTGTCCAACAGAATACTGATCAAGTTTCACCCAGACACCCTAGAGCCGCTGCTGTAAGAGCAAGGAAACAGTTGAGTGAATGGACTGAAACTCTACGCCGCCCCCCGGAGGATGTCGAGATTGATGACTGAATAACTCTATTCGTAGCTAGTGTACATTCATTTATTTATTGTATTAGGTTAGGTCATAAACTTAGGTATTTCCCCTTGTGTGCTTGTACACGTGAGCTATTGTGTGTGCGTTAGATAGAGTTCTCCCCGCCTCGTGTTGCAAGGTTACAAGAGTCGAGTGGCTTTCATCGGGCGTTCCGACCTGCAGAACCTGGTAGCTGTTACGACCGGTATAGAAGATTATCGTACATCCGTAGCAATAAAACGCGAACGCGTTATCCGATTGCCTTGAAATTTGGTACACAGAAGGGGGGTATAAAGGCGCATCTTGGTACCAACTTTGGCTGGAATACCATAAACAGGCAAAGAGTTATGAGCGATTATGCACGAAAAATAACACCAATATGTTGTCACGCCTACAGGGTAAACCGCGTATGGGAAGAAGCTGAAAATCGGTGGGTGAATAGGTTAACTATTGAACCTCAAACCTTTTGTGGTTTGAAAGAAATCGAGCTAAAAACCAGGAAGATACAGCGAAAAAATCAACAGTGTGTAACAATTACGCAATCGAGATTAGCTAATTTTTAATTTTATTATCATTATTATTATGCTTGCCAAGCCTACCAGATAAACCACTTGGGGTAATGCTTTGAAAATCGCTGTACAGATGGAGTTATCATCTTAGAAAGGCTCTTCAATGGTGTAGAAGAATCAGACTTAAAGCCACGGAGTTATAACACGAAATCCAACTTGGTGTAGCAAGTGCGAGATCGAGATACTCTAATAGAGCAGTCATCCTAATAGAGCAGTCACCCTGAACAGAATTCAAGAGATCAGTTAGAAATAAGTAACCTGTATAGAGATCAGCTACAAACAAATCACCCTGTAGAGAGTTCAGCTACAAACAATTCACCCTGTTCAGACATCAGTTAGAAGAAGTTTTCTTGTAGAGAGTTCAGTTACAAACAAATCACCCTGTTGAAAGATCAGCTAGAAGATGTCACCTTGTAGATAGTTCAGTTACAAAGAAACCACCATGTAGAGAATTCAGCTACAAACTAGTGACCCTGTAGATACATCAGCTAGAAGAAGTTACCTTGTAGAGAGTTCAGCTACAAAGAAACCATTCTGTAAAGAGCTCAGCTGCAAAAAAATCACCTATACAGAATTCAGCTACAAACAAATCACCCTGTAGAGAGATCAGCTAGAAGAAGTTACCTTGTAGATAGTTCAGCTACAAACAAATCATCCTGTAGAGAGATCAGCTAGAAGAAGTTACCTTGTAGATAGTTCAGCTACAAACAATTCACCCTGTACAGAGCTCAGTTAAAAGAGGTTTCCTTGTAGAAAGTTCAGCTACAAACAAATCACCCTGTAGAGAGATAAGTAAGAAGAAGTTACCTTGTAGATCGTTCAGCTACAAACAATTCACCCTGTAAAGAGATCAGCTAGAAGAAATCACCTTGTAGAGAGTTCAGCTTCAAAGAAACAATCATGTGAGAGTTCAGGTACAAACAAATTGTCCTGTAGAGAGATCAGCTAGAAGAAGTTACCTTGTAGAGAGTTCAGCTACAAAGAAACCATCATGTAGATAGTTCAGGTACAAACAAATCACCCTGTAGAAAGATCAGCTATAGAAGAAATCACCTTGTAGAGAGTTCAGCTACAAAGAATCTATCATGTAGAGAGTTCAACTACAAACAAATCACCCTGTAGAAAGATCAGCTATAGAAGAAATCACCTTGTAGAGAGTTCAGCTACAAAGAAACCATCATGTAGAGAGTTCAGCTACAAACAAATCGGCCTGTAGAGAGATCAGCTAGAAGAAATTACCTTGTAGAGAGTTCAGCTACAAAGAAACCATCATGTAGAGAGTTCAGCTGCAAACAAATCACCTGTAGAGAGTTAAGCTACAAACAAATCTCCCTGTAGAGAGATCAGCTAGAAGAAGTCACCTTGCAGGGAGTTCAGTTACAAAGAAATAAACCATGTAGAGAGTTCAGCTGCAAACAAATCACCTGTAGAGAGTTCAGCTAGAAACAAGTCACCCTGTAGAGAGATCAGCTAGAAACAAGTCACCTTATAGAGAGTTCAGCTAGAAGAAGTCACATTGTAGAGCTACAAAGAAACTACCATGTAGAGTTCAGCTGCAAACAAATCACCCTGTAGAGAGATCAGCTAGAAGAAGTTACCTTATAGGGAGTTCAGCTATGAACAGATCACCCTGTAGAGAGTTCAGCTACAAACAAATCACCCTGTAGAGAGTTCAGTTACAAAGAAACCACCATGTAGAGAGTTCAGCTGCAAAAAAAATCAATCACTCTGTAGAGAGTTCAGCTAGAAGAAGTCACCTTGTAGAGAGTTAAGCTGCAAATAAATCACCCTGTAGAGAATTCAGCTACAAACAAATCACCCTGTAGAAAGATCAGCTAGAAGAAGTTACCTTGTAGAGAGTTCAGCTACAAAGAAACCACCATGTAGAGAGTTCAGCTGCAAACAAATCACCCTGTAGAGAGATCAGCTAGAAGAAGTTACCTTGTAGGGATTTCAGCTACAAACAAATCACCCTGTAGAGAGTTCAGCTACAAAGAAACCATTCTGTAAAGAGCTCAGCTGCAAACAAATCACTTGTACAGAATTCAGCTACAAACAAATCACCCTGTAGAGAGATCAGCAAGAAGAAAATACCTTGTAGATAGTTCAGTTACAAACAAATCACCCTGTAGAAAGATCAGTTAGAAGAAGTTACCTTGGAGAAAGTTCAGCTACAAAGAAACCATTTTGTAAAGAGCTCAGCTGCAAACAAATCACCTGTACAGAATTCAACTACGAACAAATCTCCCTGTAGAGAGATCAGCTAGAAGAAATTACCTTGTAGAGAGTTCAGCTACAAAGAAACCACCATGTAGAGAGTTCAGCTGCAAAGAAATCACCCTGTAGAAAATTCTGCCAGAAACAAATTGCCCTGTAGAAAGATCAGTTAGAAGAAGTTACCTTTTAGAGAGTTCAGCTACAAAGAAACCATTCTGTAAAGAGCTCAGCTGCAAACAAATCACCTATACAAAATTCAGCTACAAACACATCACCCTGTAGAGAGATCAGCTAGAAGAAATACCTTGTAGATCGTTCAGCTACAAACAATTCACCCTGTAGAGAGAGCAATTAGAAGAAGTCACCTTGTAGAGTGTCCAGTTACAAAGAAACCACCATGGAGATTTCTGTAATCAATATATGTGACCGGATTTGCGAAAAGGGGTCTTCCACACACATCCAATTCCGTAAACGTTGGAGACCATAACTCAGTGTTCAAGTAACACATTAACCTGAAAATTTCACCATGTATTCAGCTACAGTGGTGCTCACCACTGCCCAAATATCAAGGCAATAGCTCTTTCCAATCCGAAGTTATCAATTGTCAAAGTTGGCAAATTGGATGTGTGTGGAAGACCCCTTTTCGCAAATGCGGTCAAATATGTATTATACAGTATATATAATTTGTACATTTTCTGATAAAATATTTAAAGTACATCTACTTCATCTTTTCTTCTTCCTGTAGTAAAGAAAAAAACGCAGGTTAAAAAAGTCCCAAAGCTGGTATACAAATACAAAAAGAAATGAAATCTAATCCAAAACAGCCAAGCTGTAAAAAAAGTGTGCGGCCCTCAGAAAGGCTATGGTGAAAAAAGATGTGAAATCCAAGGTGGCGGCCAAGAAATGGCTGTGATGGTAGGTTAATGGTAAAAATTTTAATAACGACAATTCAGTTAAATTTTGACCAAGCAGCACCAAATTCACCTGAATTGTCGTTATTAAAATTTTTACCATTAACCTACCATCACAGCCATTTCTTGGCCGCCACCTTGGATTTCACATCTTTTTTCACCATAGCCTTTCTGAGGGCCGCACACTTTTTTTACAGCTTGGCTGTTTTGGATTAGATATTTATTACATGCCCATTATTCCTCACAGGATATTTTTTTGCAACTGATCTTTCTACTGGGTGACTTGAAATGTAGCTGAACTATATACAGGATGGTTTCTTTATAGCTGAACTCTCTACAAGGTAACCTCTTCTAGCTGGTCTCTCTACAGGGTATTTTGTTTCTAGCTGAACTCTCTACAGGTGATTTGTTTGCAGCTAAACTCTCTACATGGTGGTGTCTTTGTAGCCGAACTCTCTACATGATGGTTTCTTTGTAGCTGAACTCTCTACAAGGTGACTTCGTTTAGCTGAACTCTCTACAGGGTGATTTTTTTGTAGCTGAACTCTCTGCAGGGTGATTTGTTTGCAGCTGAACTGTCTACATGATGGTTTCTTTGTAGCTGAACTCTCTACAAGGTGACTTCGTCCAGCTGATCTCTCTACGGGGTGATTTGTTTCTAGCTGAACTCTCTACAGGTGATTTGTTTGCAGCTAAACTCTCTACATGGTGGTTTCTTTGTAGCTGAACTCCCTACATGAAGGTTTCTTTGTAGCTGAACTCTCTACAAGGTAACTTCTTCTCTACAGGGTGATTTGTTGTAGTTGAATTCTCTACAAGGTGGTTTGTATGAGGCTGAACTCTCTACATGGCGGTTTCTTTGTAGCTGAACTCTCTACAGAGTGATTTGTTTGCAGCTGAACTCTCTACATGATGGTTTCTTTGTAACTGAACACTCTACAAGGTGACTTCTTCTAGCTGATCTTTCTACAGGGTGAATTGTTGTAGCTGAACTATCTACAAGGTAGCTTCTTCTAGCTGATCTCTATACAGGGTAATTTGTTTGTAGTTGAATTCTGTGCAGGTGGTTTCTTTGTAGCTGAACTCTGTACATGATGGTTTCTTTGTAGCTGAACTCTCTACGGGGTAATTTCTTTGTAGCTGAACTCTATATATGATGGTTTCTTTGTAACTGAACTCTCTACAAGGTAACTTCTTCTAGCTGATCTTTCTACTGGGTGATTTGTTTGCAGCTGAACTCTCTACATGGTGGTTTCTTTGTTGCTTAACTCTCTACAAGGTGAATTCTTCTACCCGATCTCTCTACAGGGTGATTTGTTTGTAACTGAACTCTGTACAAGTGCGTTTTTGTGGGTGATCTCACTGCAGGTTGATTTGTTTGTAGCTGAACTCACTAAAGGGTGATTATGCTTGTAGCTGAACTCCTTGCATTGTATCTAGTTTCTAGCTGATCTCTCTACAGGGTGATTTGTTTGTAGCTGATCTCTCTACAAGTTGATTTGTCTGTAGCTGATCTATCTGCAGGTTGATTAATTTGCAGCCGATCTCTCTACAAGGTAATTTGTTTGTAGCTGAACTGTCTGTAAAGTGATTTATTTGTAGCTGATCTCTCTGCAGGTTGATTTGTTTTAGCTGAACTCTCTACAGGGTGATTTACTTGTGTAGCTGAACTCCTTGCATTGTGTCTAGTTTCTAGCTGATCTCTCTACAGGGTGATTTGTTTGTAGCTGATCTCTCTACAAGTTGATTTGTGTGTAGCTAATCTTTCTACTGGTTGATTTGTTTGTAGCCGATCTCTCTACAGGGTAATTTGTTTGTAGCTGAACTCTGTACAAGGTGCTTTTTTGTAGGTGATCTCACTGCAGGTTGATTTGTTTGTAGCTGAACTCACTAAAGGGTGATTTGCTGAACTCCTTACACTGTGTCTAGTTTCTAGCTGATCTCTCTACAGGGTGATTTGTTTGTAGCTGAACTCTCTATAAGGTGATTTTTTTGCAGCTGAACTCTCTACATGGTGGTTTCTTTGTTGCTGAACTCTCTACAGGGTGTTTTGCTTGTAGCTACTCTCTACAGGGTGATTTGTTTCTAGCTTATCTCTCTACAGGTTGATTTGTGTGTAACTGATCTCTCTACAAGCTGGTTTGTTTGTAGCTGAATTCTCTGCAAAGTGTTTTGTTTGTAGCTGACCTCTCTTCAGGGTGATTTGTTTCTAGCTGATCTCTCTACAGGGTGATTTTTTTGTAGTTGACCTCTCTTCAGGGTGATTTGTTTCTAGCTGATATCTCTACAGGGTGATTTTTTGTAGCTGACCTCTTTTTAGGGTGATTTGTTTCTAGCTGATCGCTCTACAGGTTGGTTTGTTTGTAGCTGAACTCTCTACACGGTGATTTGCTTGTAGCTGAACTCCTTACATTGTGTCTAGTTTCTAGCTGATCTCTCTACAGGGTGATTTGTTTGTAGCTGATCTCTCTACAAGTTGAATTGTGTGTAGCTGATCTCTCTGCAGGTTGATTTGTTTGTAGCCGATCTCTCTACAAGGTAATTTATTTGTAGCTGAACTGTCTAAAAGGTGATTTGTTTGTAGCTGATCTCTCTGCAGGTTGATTTGTTTTAGCTGAACTCTCTACAGGGTGATTTATTTGTAGCTGAACTCCTTACATTGTGTGTAGTTTCTAGCTGATCTCTCTACAGGGTGATTTGTTTGTAGTTGATCTCTCTACAAGTTGATTTGTGTGTAGCTGATCTCTCTGCAGGTTGATTTGTTTGTAGCCGATCTCTCTATAGGGTAATTTGTTTGTAGCTGAACTCTCTATAAGGTGATATGTTTGTAGTTGATCTCTCTGCAGGTTGATTTGTTTTAGCTGAACTCTCTACAGGCTGATTTGTTTGTAGCTGATCTCTCTACAGGGTAATTTGTTTGTAGCTGAACTCTCTACATGGTGGTTTCTTTGTTGCTGAACTCTCTACAGGGTGTTTTGCTTGTAGCTGATCTCTCTACAGGGCAATTTGTTTGTAGCTGATCTCTCTACAGGGTGATTTTTTTGTAGCTGACCTCTCTTCAGGGTTATTTGTTTCTAGCTGATCTCTCTACAGGGTGATTTTTTGTAGCTGACCTCTCTTCAGGGTGATTTGTTTGTAGCTGAACTCCTTACATTGTGTGTAGTTTCTAGCTGATCTCTCTACAGGGTGATTTGTTTGTAGTTGATCTCTCTACAAGTTGATTTGTGTGTAGCTGATCTCTGCAGGTTGATTTGTTTGTAGCCGATCTCTCTACAGGTAATCTGTTTGTAGCTGAACTCTCTATAAGGTGATTTGTTTGTAGCTGATCTCTTTGCAGGTTGATTTGTTTTAGCTGAACTCTCTACAGGGTGATTGCTTGTAGCTGAACTCCTTACATTGTGTCTAGTTTCTAGCTGATGTCTCTACAGGGTGATTTTTTGTAGCTGATCTCTCTTCAGGGTGGTTTGTTTCTAGCTGATCTCTCTACAGGTAGATTTGTGTTGATTTGTTCATTGCTGATCGCTCTAAAGGTTGATTTGTTGCAGCTGAACACCCTGCAAAGTGTTTTGTTTGTAGCTGATCACTCTAAAGGGTAATTTGTTTGTAGCTGAACTCTCTCCACAGTGACTTGTGTGTAGCTGAATTCTGTGTAACTGAATTCTCTAGAGAGTGACTTAATTGTAGCTGAATTCTCTACGCAGTGCATGACTTGTTTATAGCTGAACTTTCTTCAGTGTGACTTGTAATGTTCTGAATCTCTATAGTGATATATTTGCTTAACTCTCCACATGGTGACTGTCTTCTTGCTGAACTGTCTATAAGATTAACTGTTTGCAGCTGAACTCCCTACAGAATAACTTGTGATGTAATAAAATTCTATAATGGAGTAAATAAATTAGCCGAATGCTCTATTAGGGTGACTGTTCTATTAGAGTATCTCGATCTCGCATTTGCTACACGGAGTTGGCTTTCGAATCATAACTCAGTGGTTTGTAATCCGATTCTTCTGTACTACTGCAAGGACTTTCTATGAAGATTATTCCAGCTATACACCGATTTTCAGCTCATTGCTCTAAGCGGTTTGCCTAGTAGGCGTGAAAACTAATACTTTTTTATTCATAAAAATCGATCGCGTAATTGTGACACAGGTTGGGTTTTGTGTCATATCTCCGTGGTCTTAATCTCGATTCCTTTCAAACCACCAAAAGGCACTCCTACGATGGTTACTCCATCTACTTAGCAATTTTCAACTCATTCCATGAAGCGGTTTACTCTGTAGGCGTGACAACAAATCGATCTTGTTTTACGCGAATAATCGGTCATAACTCCTGAACCATTCATCGGATTTGTACCAAATTTGATGCTAGGATTCGCCTTTGGACTCCCTTTCTGTGTGCCAAATTTCAAAGCGATCGGAGTACGCGTTTGCTTGTTATAGCAATTTTTGCAAGTGTGCGAAAAGACGAAGAAGAAAAAAAAACGAAGAAAAAAAACGAAACTTTGGCAGCTCGTATCTCGGAAATGGCTGGAGCGATTTCCTTCAAATTTGGAATGTAGACTCCCTTGGCTGGCGGGCAACTGTGTAGCACATTTGGTTCCAATCAGATAAGTGATCACCGAGATACAAAGGTGTGAAAATGACGTTTTCGTTCTTCCTGTCAATATACTCACGGTGTTTCGCGCCGGCTTCTTGGGCCGCATGACACACTATCGTGTGTTTTTATTGTGACTGGATTTGTGAAAAGGTACCTTTTCCACACTAAATTTGACCCATTTTTTGAATTTTGAAGTTTTGTAACTTTTTGACCATGGCATATAATTGCCTGAAATTGTCCATGAGTGTAGCTACAGTATCTGGCTGCAATTTGATACTAAGAGCAAGTGTTAGGAGTCAAGTGTTACATCATTTGTTTGCTGGTATGTCAAATGTGTGGAAAAGGTACCTTTTCGCAAATCCGGTCACTTATATAATGCTATCCATACTGGCCATAGTTCACTATGTGGTAACCAGTTCAAACACAGTACGTGTTAGTTACAACGCATTCCACTCGTACATTTGGTTTGAGTGTACGGCAACCAGTTTATATGTACTACGTGCAACAGTGAAGTATAACCAGTTTGAGAACCGGTTAGAACTGGTTTTTAGTTTATAGCAACCAGGTTCATAGTTATGTGCTGCGTGTTTAACTAGACGTTGGGTACTACTGTACTTCGAACTTTATCAAGACAAACTCAGCGGATTAAGATGAGCCACCGTTGGCTAGTGTGCCATGGTACCATTCTTGGTGTTTGAGATAGACTATTCGACCAAAGGACTGAGCGGCAAGGGTGAATCAACTGAGTCAAAGCATATGGAAGTAAACTAGAAGTGTTGTAAGCATAGGCCATTCTCAGGGGGGCCATGGCCCCCCTGCTGAAAAATAACTTTTTAAAATCTTGAGGAAAAGTTGCAGTATAGTATTTTTAGTAGTTTTCATGTTTTAAGCAAAAATTTTAGGCTGTTTTCAAGCCTTCATACTGCAAAAATTCTGCAAAAATTCGTCAGGGGGTTGCACCCCCAGACCCCCCTGAAATTCTACTTTATACTACAGACAAACAACAATAGTTATGCTGTTCCCTACTTGGCCCCCCTGTAGGTCAGGTCTAGAATCGCCACTGGTTGTAAGTTTCTGTAATTTAAGTAGGGGCAGAACTGAAAGGTAGCATCAGGCTGACAGCAGCGTAGCGGGAATCGAGGCTCAGATCCGAGCATAGCTAAATAAATATTGAGATACTCTAATAGAACAGTCACAATAACGTAGCAGTCAGGCAAATCAGAGTATTCAGTAGTAGCTATTCTGATAAACTGCTGATAATTGAATTTCAGAGGATCTAAAGTTTAAAGTTTTCCTGGGGGTTATGTATTTAGTAGAAAGCTTATGCTATAAAATATTGTGAAACCCTATTAGAGAATTCAGCCTAATGCAACAGTCAAATAAATTGTTGAAATCACTGTCAGGTTCAATTTCTGAGGGTCTAATTTTCAAAACAACATTACTTGGAGCATTCCCTCAGACCCCCTCAGATCGGTATGCTAGTTACAGTGGTTTGTAGCTACGCCCTGAAAAGTGTTGCAATGCACTGGCACCAGGAGGATGTCAAATAGTAATGTTGCCACAATATGTCAAGATAACAAGGTGGTGATGTAGCCAATCAGTTATATCGACGTTTTCACGATTGTAGAACCACTTAGTCTAAGATGTGGGGAGGCCAGACATAGCATTTGGAATTTAATTAAGTCACTGATGGTTTATAGTGGTGAGCACAATTCAACTCCAAAGAAAACTCTGAAGTTTTTATTGTTTCTATACAGTAACAACCACTTGGCTCAGCTGTTACAGTAGTAAAAAGTGCTTATAGCTTGGTTACCATTAGTAACTTTTACTTGAGGTATATGTCCACTTCAAATTTTTTAACTTACAAGGAGGAGTTTGTCATGTTATAGTTAGTTATATAATTATCGTGATATACGTTCATATTGTGGCATAACCTTTGATAATATAATTGTGACCGGGCCTGCGATAATAGGGCATGTGGGCACATGATTTTTGTTTACTTTTTCACACTTTCATCACTCATAACGTTTTGTACCATTATGCTATGGTGTTGCAATTTTCAGCACTTAGTAAGCATTTCATTGGCATAACGATGCAAGTTACAGAATGGAAATATACTTTTCCAGTAATGAGATATGACCAGTAGAGTGATGGGGTGTAGTTTGTGCCCACATGCCCTGTTTTCGCAGGCCCGGTCACAATTATGATATCTAATCCAAAACAGCCAAGCTGTAAAAAAAAGAGTGCGGTCCCCAAAAATACCATGGTGAAAAAAGATGTGAAATCCAAGGTGGCGGCCAAGAAATGGCTGCGATGGTAGGTTAATGGTAAAAATTTTAATAACAACAATTCAGGTGAATTTGGTGCCGCTTGGTCTTGGCACAAAATTCACCTGAATTGTCGTTATTAAATTTTTTACCATTAACCTACAATCACAGCCATTTCTTGGCCGCCACCTTTGATTTCACATCTTTTTTCACCATGGCCTTTTTGGGGGCTGCACTCTTTTTTTACAGCTTGGCTGTTTATGATTAGATATCACTTCTTTTTGTACGTATATTTGGGGATTTTTAACCAATCTTTTTTCTTTACCACAGGACGAAAAAAAGATTTAGGCATAATGAAGATTTAAAGCAGATTTTTAATACTTGAACTATTTTGATTTTATCAGTAATTATACAAATTATATATTTTTATTAAATGCCAATTTGCGAATTATTTCCTACAGGATAACTTGTTTGCAGCTGAACTCTCTACATGGTGGATTTTTTGCAGCTAAACTCTCTACAAGGTAACTTCTTCTAGCAGATCTGTCTACAAGATGATCTGTTTTTGGCTAAACTCTCTACAGGGTGTTCTGTTCATAGCTGATCATGAACTCTCTTCAGGGTGATTTGTAGCTGAACGCTCTACAAGGTAAATTTTTCTAGCTGATCTCTCTACAGGGTGACCTGTTTGTAGCTGAACACTCTAAAGGGTGATCTGCGTAGCTGAACTCTCTACAGGATGATTTGTTTGCAGCTGAACTATTTACATGATGGTTCCTTTATAGCTGAACTCTCTACAAGGAAATTTCTTCTAGCTGATCTGTATACAGGATGACTTGTTCCTAGCTGATCTCTCTACAGGGTGGTTTGTTTGTAGCTAAATTCTCTACAGGGTGACTTCTTCTAGCTGAACTTTCTACAGGGTGATCTTTTCATAGCTGAACTCTCTACAGAGTGATTTGTTTGCAGCTGAACTCTCTACATGATGGTTTCTTTGTAGCTGAACTCTCTACAAGGTAACTTCTTTTAGCTGATCTCTCTACAGGGTGATATATTTGTGGGAAAACCGGGCTTATCGCCTATTTAAAAGTATCGAGAAACGCCGGTTTTAAGTATTTAGTGTGTTGTAGCTCGCCAATAGTTGAAGCTATGTGTACCATATTTTCACACGTTTTACACCAATTCCTTACCTTCCAGAACATCCACTGTGCAAGTAACCGACAACTTAGTTTCCTGCCATTTTAGATAGTTTTTAAAACCGAGGTTGACTGTATCAGGCGAGCTGCAAATTGGGTGGGAGGCGGGGGCCCTTGAAAGCGGGCAAGATGCAGTTCAAAAATTGACAAGGAAGGCCAAGGGTTGAATCAGGCCAAGTTTTGGACCATTAAGGTCTCAAAACTGACTAAAATGAAAGAGAATTCACAGCAGAGGTACTTATTCAACACCACAGAGCTGTACAGCCACATACAGTCATCCCCCGGCTGACCAGAGCTCCATTAAGGCCCCACATCACATGTACGGATCGCTACTGGGCTTGGGAAAAGCAGCCAGCAAAACCAGACCACTCAAGTCTAGCTGATTTTGATTGTGGAATTAGATAGTTTATTCATGTAGCTTTGTGTCCTGGCTGAAAAATCGAACCTGCCGACATGGGCGATAAGACGGGTTTTCTCAGACTGGGTCACATTTGTAGCTGAACTCTCTACAGGGTGATTTCTCTTTGTAGCTCAACTCTCTACACACAAAGTGTCTTCTTCTAGCTGATCTCTCTACAGAATGACTTATTTCTAGCTGATCTCTCTGCAGGGTAACATGTTTGTAGCTGAACTCTACAGGTTGATCTGTTCATAGCTGAATTCTCTACAGGATGATTTGTTTGCAGCTGAAGTCTTCAACAGGGTGGTTTCTTTGTAGCTGAACTCTCTATAAGGCAACTTCTTTTTTTCTAGCTGATCTCTTTACAGGCTGACTTGTTTCTAGCTGATCTCTCTTCAAGGTGACTTGGTTCTAGGTGAACTCTCTACAGGGTGATCTATTGTAGCTGAACTCTCTACAGGTTGATTTGTTTGCAGCTGAACTATCTACATAGTGGTTTCTTTGTAACTGAACTCTTTACAGGGTGACTTCTAGCTGATCTCTTGTTTGTTTGTAGCTGAACTCTCTACAAGGTGATGTCTTCTAGCTGATCTCTTTATTGGATGAATTGTTTCTAGCTGATCTCTCTTCAGGGTGACTTGTTTCTAACTGAACTCTCTACAGTGTGATCTGTTAAGTTTGTAGCTGAGCTCTCTCTTGTTTCTAGCTGATCTCTCTCTTGTTTCTAGCTGATCTCTCTATAGAGTTATAACTTGTTTATATAGCTGAACTCTATAGGATGGTTTTTGATTGGTTGCTGAACTCTCTACGTGGTGGCTTGTTTGTGCTACAGAGTAACTTGTTTGTAGTTGAACTCTCTACAGGGTGACTTGCTTTTAGCTGAATTGTTTGTAAGATGAACTGGTTGTAGCTGAACTGCCTACAGAATAACTTGCAATGTAATATAATTCTATAATGGAGTATGTTATAGACGTAGCTGAATGCTCTATTAGGGTGACAGAGAGAAAACCATCATTATTATAATGAGACACAAACATTTACATTAAACATCAAGGAATCCTCGGTCACATGCGACCACCAGACAGGGTTGGTTAAAAACATCTGGGTGGGCATGGCAAGGAAGTACAAAACATAAAGTAAGTATACATGCATGTACATTTAACTAACTAAAGAGTCAGTCTGGGGAGGCAGGAAACCACTCACGACAGTCCCTAGCCATAAATATTCTTTGAGATGCTGTAATACACTTCTGCGAAGCAGAATCCAAAACTTTCCTTAGAGCTGCTTTTGACACCAATATATCGTGGTGAACAACATGTAACAGGTTCCATAAGTTCTTTACACAAGAAGGATGGTAGTGGCCTAGAACGCTGATTTCAAGAGTTTCGTAATAGTTAGAAACATTCAAACAATCTAATTCTGCTAACAGTTGCTGATACTCTACTTTGTTCTGCTTACGTAACCTGGCTGACTGAAGATGGTGTTCTGAATCCAATGGACAGGTCAACTCAAGTAAGGCAATAGAGTTGGTGGCAGTATTATAACATACAAGGTCTGAACGATAAGAAGTCACCATCACCTCTGGTGGAATTGTGACTGGAGGTGACACACTGGCTTGCAAGTTTGGGAGGTCAACAAAAACTTGGATAAATGGTAAATTTTCACAAAGATCAATAAATTGGTATGCCAAACATTGCAATGCCAAGTTTTGCCGGTAGGTGTATCTGTTCTGGTCCAAAGCCACTGGACATCCACTCAAAATATGGGTGGTAGTGGGACGTGCAGAGTCACATAAGACAAATCACGCATTACGCTGAATTTTCCATCTACGCAAATTAACCTCAGTTGGTAACGTGTCAGACGATGCCCTTAAAAGAAAGGATAATTTTCCCAGGTGGAATCCTGACAACAAACGATTCCAGGAACCACAAGTAGCTTCCAACTTAGATGAATCATTATTTACACTGGACTGATAGTGTTTGGAGGTGATTTTCACAACAAGATTTGGTCTCCTCTGACAGTTGACGTTTGGCCATTAAGTAGAGTGATCGAGCAAATGGGAAATCTGTAAGCTGTTTCTTGGCAGCTGTTAAGATGGAGTAATCATTCCCTTGTACTTGTAGGAAATCTTTCCCTAACTGCAGGTGTAAGCCCAACTCATGGAGTTGGGGATCAGAGGAAGCATTTCTATTAGAGTATCTTGATCTCGCATTTGCTACACGTAGTTGCCTTTCGAATCACAACTCAGTGGTTTGTAAACCGATTCTTCTGTACTACTGCAAGGAGTTGCTATGATGATTATTCCAGCTACATACCGATTTTCAGCTCATTGCTCTAAGCAGTTTGCCTGGTAGGCATGAAAACTAATATTTTTTTATTAATAAAAATCGATTGCGTAATTGTGACACAGGTTGGGTTTAGTGTCATATCTCCATGGCCTTTATCTGGATTCCTTTCAAACCACAAAAAGGCACTCCTACGATGGTTATTCCATTTACATAGCAAATTTCAACTAATTCCTCCAACTCTCATATACCTCTGTAGAAGGACGTATCGTGATGTTATGATGTAGAAGTTCTGAGTTTGCCCGTTTTTCTTTGCATAATTAATGATGTCATTAGAGTTGAACATGGTATCGATTTAACATGTGCCTAACAATGTCACTAGCAACCAAATTAACTCCAGCTGTAAGCATTTCTCACCGAACTATAATCGTTCCTTCGTGGGTTAAGACTGCTTCGTAAGTGTTTCTTGCTAGGCCATTCATGAATATGGCTATCCTGAGCATCGCGAGTGTGAAATGGTGCTAACGATTTTTACATTTTTATGGCTGCTCCTATGTAACAAACCACAACATCTTGTCGTTATGTCATAACTTCACGATACGCCCTTCTACAGGGGTATACGAGAGTAGGACACTCTCCTCAGTATATATATATATATATATATATATATATATTATGAACTCTTGATAATACATATCAAGACACACGGTAGTGTGTCGTGCGGCCCAAAAAGCCGGCGCACCACACCGTGAGTATATTGACAGGAAGAAAGAAAACGCGATATTCACACCTTTGTAGCTCCGTGATCCTTCATCCAATTGGAACCAGTTTTGCTGCAGAGGTGCCCGCCAGCTAGGCAACCCCACATATCAAATTTGAAGAAAATCACCTATGCCATTTCTGAGATATGAGTGCCCAAAAGTTCGTTTTTATTTCTTGGTTTTTTTGGGGGTGTCGATTTTACGGACCGGACCGTCGGACCGGAAGTTTCTGCTTAGCAAGCTAGGTATTTAGCAGGTCTATTTTACGGACCAGACCTGAAGAGTTATAATTAAGGCATGCGTGCACGTGGATCGATATTTCCATGATTGTGCGTGTTTTTTAAATTCCATGTGCAAAGCTCTAAAGGCTGAAAGCTTGTGAGAGCTGATGTTTTTGCGGGTTTTCGGGCCTCATCAGAGCTAGTGGAGTTCAGTAACTATCTCAGCATAATGTAGTGTATCCCTGTCTTAAATGAACGCCTTTAAAAGTTATACTACTTATAAATAAGCGTACAGAATATGCTGTGATCTTTCAGACACCAGGGTCTTTGGCTGTTGCAAAAGTTGTTGTTTGGCATTGCATAGATTAAGACACAATATACCATGCATGTATTTGTGTTGTAAACATTAATTGCAAAGTGTAAACTGAAGGTTCATTTAATTAGCACATACTATGACAGCATGTATTCTGTACAATAGAGTCTCTTCATGATAGTATATTAATTTACAGTACTGATGGTAGAGTTCTCATCAACCAGTTATAATGGATCAGAATTGTCTGGTGAAGTATTGGTCAGTGTTTTGCTTTTAGGAGGTACTACTGATAGAAATATTGAAATACCCATCAGTCTCAATGTAAACACCACAAATGGTTAGCTTTGGTACTCTATATAATGTAGATGTTTATATCATATTATGGCTTTATAGAAGATGATTTTGGTTCGACTACACTCAGTGCTGTATTTCTCATTAACACTACTTCCACTACAGTGAGAGTACCAGTGATAAGTGATAATATTGTTGAGGGAGATGAGATGTTTAGTATGAGCTTAAATGTACCATCTTCGCTTGGTCTTGGAGTAGTAGCTGGTTCTGTTACTAGCGCAGCTGGAATAATACTGGACTCTACTACTGGTTTGTGATAACATGGTTTTCCATATATATGTTCGGGAGTATAAAACTTTAACCACTATAGGTGTAATAGTAAGGTTCACACAAACAAAATACACTGGTTCAGAAGATACAGGATTTGTACTGGTAACATTGGAACTTATTGGAGGAGCATCTAGTAGACCATTTGATGTCACTGTTACTCCATTAGAACAGTCACCAGTGTCTGCTGAAGGTAATAGTGTGTATGATAATGTGTTGATTGAAGAGTGTTTGACTAACAGGTGGTGTAGACTTTAACAATGCTACACTAACTGCTACATTTGGTAGTGAGATGACAACTAGTAGTGTTAGTGTACCAGTAGTGGATGATATGTTAGCAGAAGCAAGAAATGAAACATTTGATTTGATGTTAAGTGTACCATCATCACTTGGTCCTGCAATAACAGCAGGTGGTAGAGATAGAGCAATAGGAGTTATCATTGATACTACCAGTGAGTGTATAAAGTGTTATTAGATATGAACAGTGTGTTTTGTAGTGTTGAGAGTGCAGTTTGGATCTAGAAGATTTGTTGGTTCAGAGTCATCAGAACATGTAGAAGTTATAGTGATAATATCAGGAGGATCATCTATCACACCTATTGAAGTAGTGGTGACTCCTTCTGAACAATCACCAGTGTCAGCAAGAGGTGAGGGATACATTAACAAGTAACACAATGTGTGAACTAGTGATTACTGTACTGTGATAGGATCAGGTGTAGACTATGACTCTAATCCAATTACTATAATATTTGGTGTTGGGGAAGTGAGTAAAAGAGTTAATGTATCAGTGTACTGTGATGGCGAAGTAGAAGGATATGAAAATTTTGATATTACATTATCACTACTAAGCAATAATCATCATGTATCACTGACAACGAATAATCGGCACAGTTCTTCTACAGTAAGGATAACAGATAGTACAGGTCAGTAATGAAATAGTAGCCAGTGTAGGTGATAATATTATACAGTTGAGGTGAACTTTGACAAGTCATCATATGAAGTAAGGGAAGACAGTGATGAAGTGATGATAATGATAGTACTGAACCAACCATCATCCAAACCATTTGATGTGATGATCAGTTTAATGGATGTGACTGCTGAAGGTAAGTGCAAACAAGGATAATGTTCTTATTTATTTTCAATGTAGGAGGAAGCGATTACAGAAGACGTGCTGTCACTGTTACTGTACCAGCTATCCAGAAGTCATCATCATTGACTGTAAACATCATCGATGACAACATTGCAGAATGTGATGAAACATTTACACTAACACTTAGTGTTCCATCCTCACCTTGTGGGGTTGTTAGTGGAAGTGTTGATACTAGTGAAGTGATGATAAGAGATGATGATGGTAGGAGAAGTGTTAGTGATTATGTTGTGTTATTACTGACCAACAGATGTAATGTTGTCATTTAACCAATCACAATATTCTATTGAAGAGAGCATGACTCCATTATCAGTTGGTCTAATACTAAACAGGACAACCTCTGAAGATGTTATAGTAGAAGTTAGTGTGAACGACGGATCAGCCAAAGGTAGTGATTATTAATTGTTCTAAAGTTGAGAGATATTCTACTACAGCTGGTATTGACTATGATAGATCAGGAGCTCCACTATTGTTTAATGTGACTATTAGTAGTAGCAGAATGACATCATCATCATTTGATGTGGATATCTTTAATAACATAGTACAAGATGGATATAAGATGTTCACCATTACCATTAGACTAATATCAACTTGTTTACCAATAACCATCAAGTCTGATACTATCATTGTGACTATCATTGATGATGAAGGTATCACTGTACTAGGCTTATTGACTGTCTAGTATTTTTGTTAGCATTTATGCATTTGATTATATTATGGCAACACCTTCATAGTCCTCAGATGGCACATATTTGTCACCGAAATAGTCATTTTCACACATTCCTCAAATTCAGAAGTGAACATCCAAAGTTTCAGCCTTTCATAAGATGAATCATCTTAAAATTATGGCACTAGAAGTTGCAACAGCAATAAATTCGATTTGTACAGCAACCGATGGCAAATAAATTACAAATGCTTAATTAATCACATCTCAACACTGAAACAAGCTACAGACTTGGCTCGATCATTTCACCATGAACTAGCAAATCCATTGAAGTACAGTGCTTTCTCTGTACTCCTGCATGTGCACAAAGAAGAAAGGCAATCCATTAAGGAATGACAGTGGCAAACTTTATTTATACTGTAGCATAAATAAGCACTCAACTCACATACCTTTAGCTGTATAAGCATCAAACAAAGATTTTCTTATTATCCATAAACAGTCAAATCTAATCATTATTTTTATTAGCACTTTACAGTGACCAGCACATTATGTATAGGTTTTACTGATTTGAGTTTTTCAATGTGTACCAAAATAATTAATATGTGCTTAAAACTTCTATGTAGCTTGTGTATTTTCATCCAGTATCAAAGTAGTTAGACTTTTGCGAAAACAATCGGTCTTCACTCAGTCATTAATATTGCAGACTGCTTCAGTGAATATGCAATACTGCTAGTTAAATTGAGCCATCTTGGAGTTAATTTGGTTGCTTTTTATAACTAGAATAACTATATACATGGTGTTGCTTCACAAGCCTGCATTTGTGGTCTTTTCCCATAACCAGTTTACTTCATGAATGGATGAATTTCATAATAAGGAATATTAAACTGTTGCCCCTAGCAAGCTGAATTTTTCATTATTTTCTAGGTGTGATTGTCAAAAGTAACATCTCCAATTTTTAGAAGGATAGTATCAAGACACACGGTAGTGTGTCGTGCGGCCCAAGAAGCCGGCGCGCCACACCGTGAGTATATTTACAGGAAGAAAGAAAACGTCATTTTCACACTTTTGTATCTCGGTGATAGCTTATCCGATTGAAACCAAATTTGCTGCAGAGTTTTCCGCCAGCTAGGGGAGTCTACATTCCAAATTTGAAGGAAATCACTCAAGCCATTTCCGAGATATAAGCGGCCAAGGTTTCGTTTTTTTTCTCTTCTTATTCTTCTTCGTATTTTCGCACACTTGCAAAAATTGATATAAAACGCAAATGCGTGCTCCGATCGCCTTGCAATTTGGCACACAGAAAGGGAGTCCAAAGGCGAATCTTAGCATCAAATTTGGTGCAACTCCGATGAATAGTTCAGGAGTTATGACCGATTATTCGCGTAAAACAAGATCGATTTGTTGTCACGCCTACAGGGTAACCGCTTCATGGAATGAGTTGTAAATTCCTATGCAGATGGAGTAACCATCGTAGGAGTGCCTTTTGGTGGTTTGAAAGGAATCGAGATTAAGACCACGGAGATATGACACAAAACCCCAACCTGTGTCACAATTACGCGATCGATTTTTAGTAATAAAAAAAATATTAGTTTTTACGCCTACTATAGGTAAACCGCTAAGAGCAATGAGTTGAAAATCGGTGTATAGCTGAAATAATCTTTATAGAAAGTCCTTGCAGTAGTATAGAAGAATTGGATTACAAACCACTGAGTTATGATTCGAAAGCCAACTCCGTGTAGCAAATGCGAGATCGAGATACTCTAATAGAACAGTCACCCTAATAGAGCATTCTGCTAATTTATTTACTCCATTATAGAATTCTATTACATTACAAGTTATTCTGTAGGGACTTCAGCTGCAAACAGTTAATCTTATAGACAGTTCAGCAAGAAGCAAGTCACCCTGTGGAGAGTTAAGCTACAATTATATTACTGTAGAGATTCAGAACATTACAAGTCACACTGAAGAGAGTTCAGCTATAAACAAGTTATGCACCCTGTAGAGAATTCACATACAATTAAATCACTCTCTAGAGAATTCAGCTACACACAAGTCACTGTGCAGAGAGTTCAGCTACAAACAAATTACCCTGTAGGGTCATTCCATACCAAATCAACAAAAAAAAATCCGGACCCCTTTCGATTTTCATGAAATTTGACACAAACATGGACCCTATCAAGAAACTTTCTTACACCAAAATTTGGCTCATTTCATTGGTCTCCCTTTAAGTTATGACCACTCAAAGTTTCTGTTGAAAATGTCATTTTACTTACATGTCTTCAATAAAATGACCATAACTTTGCTTGTGATTGACATAGACACTTCTGGTTTAGATTTTTGAAATGCATATTAAATTCTCTTTTAGGTGATATATGAAGGTTTATAATTGCTCAAAGGAAAAGGTCAAACCACAAAAATGTAGCTTTTTCCTTTGATCTTAATTTTCAAAAATATATATTCTTTAATTAAATTTATTTTTGGTTTACATGTTACTCTAATACCCATCATTCACCACTGTGAGTTTAAAGTTGGGACCAATAGTAGATCATGAGTTATAACTATTAATGTGTAGCCTTGTAAACATTGCTGTTTGTATGGTATAAATAATTATGTGTATAGTAATTTCCAATACCAATTGCAAGTAAAGTATGTCAAAAATCATTTTATGCAACGAATTAGTTAGGGTTTGTATTGTCAAAGGCTCACTACAGTGAAACCATACTAACACAAGCCACTTTTAAATCTAAGAAAGTTTGTGCAGTAATAAGGCTGCCTATAAATAAAGGAGTCACTAATTATATTTTTGCTGTAAGTTCAGTGTCCTATAAAAGAGGTGGCCACTATAAGAAGGTGGTCTTATTATAGAGGTAGCTATATTTATTTATAGGGGGCTTACTGTACAACTAATGATATTCCAATCTATTCTTTCAATCTTACTGCATTATGCCGCCACAGATTATGATGATAGTTTCCAATCTTATATAATAAGTTATAGTAACTGCAGGATGCAAACGATACAGTTATTTATACATTTGTATGTATATACATGTAATGTGTTACTCTAATGCAACTATATGAAGCAACCACCTAGGCATTAAAACCAAGAAGTTTTGAATACCATTAAGACATGACATTTTGATTAAACAATTTCCTATTTAAAGTTGGCCCTTGTATATATATAACTATAAAGAGGTGGCCACCAAGATATGTTCTACTGTATATCACTTTGAATCATGCAGACTTTGAATGAGCATGCATACTACTGACCACTTAAAGGCCATCTTTATATGTTTGTACCTATAGACAATGTCTTTGCTGGAAAAATGTACACTTCTAAAACCACTACGCATTGTCTTACTCATCAAAAATTTGATTGAATAGAGTGGAACCCATGACCTGTTTTAGTGGCCACCTGTATAGAAAGGCCACCACTTCATAAGGGCCAATTTTAAATTGCAGTTGCCTATATATACCGTAAAGCTTAAATATTTCGAAGGGAAAATTTTTTGCTGAATTTGCAATTTTGGGTGTTACCAGTGAAAATTTTATGCTTGAAATATTTAGACCTCCATATATTTTAGGAGTGTTTGCAAATCCGCAAAATTTTTATTTTTAGCAACATTGCTCAACCTTGAAAAATTTGGCCCTCGAAATATTTAGGCTATACGGTACACTTATGCAACTGTATTAAGCAGCTACCTGCACATTAACTGTCATTAAGGCCCAATAATTTTGGCCCTAAGGTAACTCCATACATCAACTGTATCATGATGAAACTATTTATTATAGTAATGTAGCTCATAATTTGATTCTATAACTGAGAATTGTAATATCATAGAAATGTTCCATAGAAATTGCTATGTGTTACATTGTACAAAAGATTCACTACAGCAATTGCACACTAAATCATGTAATATAGAAGAGTATCGTAGTAAAAGTTGAGACTGAAAGTGGTGCATATTGCATGATGGTCTCTACAATTATTCACATGTAACTTTGACATGCAACGAAATCTGATGCATTGATATCAGTACACAATTGAATCTTTGAAGGTGCAAGTTGAAAAGACTTTAAAGCCATTCTACTGCATCAGTCATTCATTACTACTCGTTAGAAAAGCTCTAGTAGATTACAATATCTGTTAAGGGCCAACTTTAAATTGTTCTAGTAAGGCATCTATACACATCAAACTATATAAATAGCCACCTGCATATTAAGGCCAAAAAAGTTTGGTCCTGACTGGCTTAGACAGTTTCCACTATAGCTACATTTGTGTATCAAAATACGTGCTTGCATATCAATAATCAGCATTAAACACTAATAGTAGCAGTAGCAGTTGCTGTAGCTAGTGAAAATGTCATCGAGGCTACTATATAATAGACGTGGCATCATAATCAGAAACCGTATATACAAGCGTGATTAGGGGTAAATTACATATTTAAGTCTGGGTTTTCTTACAAAGCATAAACAAATTTAATGAACTTTACTTACAAACCAACAATGTATAAAGTGATTGTGACATAGTATTATATAGAGTTACTTGCAATTGGTATTGCATCTTTACATACTTGAACCATACAAACAGCAATGATTACAAGGCTACACATTAACAGTTATAACTCATGATCTACTATTGATCCCAACTTTAAACTCATAGTAGTGAATGATGGGTATTAGAGTAACATGTAAACCAAAAATAAATTTAATTAAAGAATATATATATTTGAAATTAAGATCAAAGGAAAGAGCTACATTTTTGTGGTTTGACCTTTTCTTTTAAGCAATTATAAAACTTTATATATCACCTAAAAGAGAATTTAATAAGCATGTCAAAACTCTAAACCAGAAGTGTCTACATCAATCATAAGCAAAGTTATGGTCATTTTATTGAAGACATGTAAGTAAAATGACATTTTCAACAGAAACTTTGAGTGGTCATAACTTAAAGGGAGACCAATGAAATGAGCCAAATTTTGGTGTAAGAAAGTTTCTTGATAGGGTCCATGTTTGTGCCAAATTTCATGAAAATCGAAAGGGGTCCGGATTTTTTTTTGTTGATTTGGTATGGAATGACCCTGTAGAGAGATCAGCTACAAACAAAACACTTTGCAGAGAGTTCAGCTACAAACAAATCAATCTTTAGAGTGATCAGCAACAAACAAATCAACTTGTAGAGAGATCAGCTAGAAACAAATCAACCTGCAGAGAGATCAGCTACAAACAAATCAGCTTGCAGAGAGATCAGTAACACTCAAATCAACCTGTAGAGAGATAAGCTAGAAACAAATCACCCTGTAGAGAGTACAGCTAAAACAAATCAACCTGCAGAGAGATCAGCTACAAACAAATCACCTTTTAGACAGTTCAGCTACAAACAAATTACCCTGTAGAGAGATCGACTACAAACAAATCAACTTGCAGAGAGATCAGCTACAAACAAATCACCTTTTAGACAGTTCAGCTACAAACAAATTACCCTGTAGAGAGATCGACTACAAACAAATTAACTTGCAGAGAGATCAGCTACACACAAATCAACTTGTAGAGAGATCAGCTAGAAAGAAATCACCCTGTAGAGAGTTCAGCTACAAACAAATCAACCTGCAGAGAGATCAGTTACAAACAAATCACCTTATAGACAGTTCAGCTACAAACAAATTACCCTGTAGAGAGATCGACTACAAACAAATCAACTTGCAGAGAGATCAGCTACACACAAATCAACTTGTAGAGAGATCAGCTACAAACAAATCATCCTGTAGAGAGTTCAGCTACAAACAAATCAATGTGCAGAGAGATCAACTACAAACAAATCACCCTGTAGAGAGATCAGCTAGAAGAGGTCACCTTGGAGAGAGTTCAGCTACAAAGAAATCACCACCTAAAGAATTCAGTTGCAAACAAATCACCCTGTAGAGGGATCAGCTAAAAGAAGTCACCTTGTAGAGAGTTCAGCTACAAAGAAACCATCATGTAGAGAGTTCAGCTAAAAAGAAATCACCCTGTAGAGAGTTCACTTAGAAGAAGATACCTTGTAGAGAGTTCAGCTACAAAGAAACCATCATGTAGAGAGTTCAGTTACAAAGAAACCACCATGGATGTAGAGAGTTTAGCTGCAAACAAATAACCTGTAGAGAGTTCAGCTAGAAACAAATCACCCTGTAGAGAAATCAGCTAGAAGAGGTAACCTTGTAGAAAGTTCAGCTACAAAGAAACCATCATGTAGAGAGTTCAGCTACAAAGAAAGCACCCTGTAGAGAGTTCAGCTACAAACAAATCAACCTGCAGAGAGATCAGTTACAAACAAATCACCTTATAGACAGTTCAGCTACAAACAAATTACCCTGTAGAGAGATCGACTACAAACAAATCAACTTGCAGAGAGATCAGCTACACACAAATCAACTTGTAGAGAGATCAGCTACAAACAAATCATCCTGTAGAGAGTTCAGCTACAAACAAATCAATGTGCAGAGAGATCAACTACAAACAAATCACCCTGTAGAGAGATCAGCTAGAAGAGGTCACCTTGGAGAGAGTTCAGCTACAAAGAAATCACCACCTAAAGAGTTCAGTTGCAAACAAATCACCCTGTAGAGGGATCAGCTAAAAGAAGTCACCTTGTAGAGAGTTCAGCTACAAAGAAACCATCATGTAGAGAGTTCAGCTAAAAAGAAATCACCCTGTAGAGAGTTCACTTAGAAGAAGATACCTTGTAGAGAGTTCAGCTACAAAGAAACCATCATGTAGAGAGTTCAGTTACAAAGAAACCACCATGGATGTAGAGAGTTTAGCTGCAAACAAATAACCTGTAGAGAGTTCAGCTAGAAACAAATCACCCTGTAGAGAAATCAGCTAGAAGAGGTCACCTTGTAGAGAGTTCAGCTACAAAGAAACCATCATGTAGAGAGTTCAGCTACAAAGAAAGCACCATGTAGAGAGTTTAGCTGCAAACAAATCACCTGTAGAGAGATCAGCTAGAAGAAGTCACCTTGTAGAGAGTTCAGCTACAAAGAAACCATCATGTAGAGAGTTCAGCTACAAAGAAAGCACCATGTAGAGAGTTTAGCTGCAAACAAATCACCTGTAGAGAGTTCAGCTAGAAACAAATCACCCTGTAGAGAGATCAGCTAGAAGAGGTCACCTTGTAGAGAGTTCAGCTACAAAGAAACCATCATGTGGAGAGTTCAGATACAAAGAAATCACCCTGTAGAGAGTTCAGCTAAAAGAAGTCACCTTGTAGAGAGTTCAGCTACAAAGAAACCATCATGTAGAGAGTTCAGCTACAAAGAAACCACCATGGATGTAGAGAGTTTAGCTGCAAACAAATAACCTGTAGAGAGTTCAGCTAGAAACAAATCACCCTGTAGAGAAATCAGCTAGAAGAGGTCACCTTGTAGAGAGTTCAACTACAAAGAAACCATCCTGTATATAGTTCAGCTATATTTTAAGTCACCCAGTAGAGAGATCAGTTGCTAAAAAATATCCTGTGGGGAATAATGGGCATGTAATAAATATATGTATATAATTTGTATAATTACTAATAAAATCAAAAATAATTGAAGTATTAAAAATCTTCTATAAGTTCTTTTCTTCTTCCTGTGGTAAATAAAAAAAACACATGGGTTAAAAAAGTCCCAAAGCCAGCTATGGCCGGCTTTGCAGTATACAAATACAAAAAGAAGTGATATCTAATCAAAAACAGCTAAGCTGTAAAAAAAGGTGCGGCCCCCAAAAAGGCCATGGTGAAAAAAGATGTGAAATCCAAGGTGGCGGCCAAGAAATGGCTGTGATGGTAGGTTAATGGTAAAAATTTTAACAACGATAATTCAGGTGAATTTTGTGCCACTTGGTCTTGGTATCAAATTCACCTGAATTGTCGTTATTAAAATTTTTACCATTAACCTACCATCACAGCCATTTCTTGGCCGCCACCTTGGATTTCACATCTTTTTTCACCATGGCCTTTTTGGTAGGTACCCGCTGATTATGCTCATTATTTTACCTATTATGCTATGCTGCACTGCTCAAAAATTTACCTATTATGCTTAAATTAATGCTCAATATTTACCTATTATGCTCAAATTATGCTCAATATTTTTACCTCAGTTCCCATATTTTTCTAATAACTTTGCACTTTATGGAAAAGCAGTAAGTGGTTGAAGCACAGACTGTAAATCCTTGCTTGTCAAAATGCATGTCACAGAAAAGATCGATATACTCTAATAGAACAGTCAGATACCTGATAATTTTATTAGAGTTACTGACTGTTCTATTAGAGTATATCGATCTTTTTGTTGGTTATGTATTTTGATAAGCAAGAATTTATAGCATTGCACAAGTTTTCTTCCTATTATGCTAGCATTATGCTCAATGCTTTCAGGCACCTATTATGCTCATTATTATGCCAGCATAATCGGCGGGTCCCTACTTTTGGGGGGCTGCACCTTTTTTTTACAGCTTGGCTGTTTTTGATTAGATAATATATAGGTCATGAGATATGACATTTTGAATTTGGCAGTTTTCCCATACATTATCTATGGGAGGAAGTAACAACAGCCCCTTCTGGGCAATAACATGTATAATGCATGGTAGACCACAAATTTCAAAATGTCATATCTCATGATCTATATACTCTATTGATTTAAAATTTGGAGAGGTGAATTTTGAGATTCACACCTACAAATAAAGTTAAATTGAGAAATGACATTAATTGAATTTGTTGTTTTCCCACACATTATTTACGTGATTGCCCAGAAGGGCAACTGCTACCCTCTCTTATAGACAATGTATGGAAAAGCAACAAACTTTAAAATGTTATTATATCTCATGACCTATATATGTGACTGGGCCTGTGAAATTAGGGCATGTGGGCACATGATTTTTGCCTACTTTTTCAACCTTTCATCACTCATAACTTTTTGTTCCATTATGGTATGGCATTGCAATTTTCAGCTCATAGTCAACATTTAGTTGGCTGTATGATGCAAGTTACAGAATGCAAATATTCTGTTCCAGTGTTGAGATATGAACTGTTATGTATTAGGTGTAGTTTGTGCCCACGTGCCATATTTTCGCAGGCCCGGTCACATATATTGTCCTTTTAAAATTTGGAGATGTTACTATAGACTTTACCTCTACAAATATTGTAAAATCCAGATTGCTAGGGACAACTTTTACTATTATGTAATTCATCCATTTCTAGAATCATGAATCATAGAGTCGTTACATTATGTATGTCATGTTTGTAGTAAATTAGTTCAGCTGTGGAATAGTGCCACTACAAAATTGCACTTAATTGTAGGCCTGAGCCTATTATACTCAAAATTTTACCGATTTTATCATCCAGAATTCCCCCGCAAATTCTTCAATTATTATTCTTTTTTTACTCTTTATCTTTCATATGATTAGTTCTGAGGATTCAGTTTTTATCAACAAGTTTTAGTGGATCAGAAACATCTGGTGGAGTGAATGTGAGTATTGTGATGTTGGGAGGAATTGCTGATAGAAATATTGATATACTCATCACACTGAATGGAATAACTGCAGCAGGTCAGATACAAAAAGCATGAGCTAAAACTGTATATTTATATCACATATGATTGCAAGTTTGTTGCATATAAAGTATATGGCTTCTAAGAATTCTGTGCAAATAGTTACATAACTCATTTCTAAAAGGAGATGATTTTGACTCCACTCCTCTCACTGCTATGATTCCTGCTGGAGTCACTACCACTACAGTGAGAGTACTAGTGATGAGTGATGAT